>NC_044209.1:28648139-28808139 GCF_900880675.1 Sparus aurata
AATGTCTATGATCACTTTAATTTCTAGTTACTATACAGATTACATATTGCATCAGAGCAATGCATTTTTTAATATATGTATTTAATCAACTAATTAAAATAATCAGAAAAATGCTTAATATCCGACCTAATAATCAATAATCAGTCAACCCCTCGTTCACTGTGTAAAATTACTCTTACTAGTAGTTTTGATACTTAAGTAGAGTTAATATTAGATACATAAAGACTTTTACTCAAGTACGACTTTCAGGTTTTTTATGTTTGAGTGGAATCTGAACAGTAATAAACTTCTCTCCAACAGCGACACCAACATGTACTACCAGTGGGCTGAAGATGACTTCGACGTGCCTCCTGGTGTCGGTCGTCTGGGCCTCTCGGCACCAGTAGATGGTAGAAAGTACGTCATGTACCATGGTACCACCAGGCAGAACGCTCAAGCCATCATGAGATCAGGTTTTCGTCAGTCTGCAGGCGGGATGCTCGGCCGCGGCGTCTACCTCAGCAGAGACCTGCAGAAAGCCAGCCGCTATCCCATTAGTCACCCTGAGTCTGACAGGGCCGTCCTTAAGGTTGTGGTCAGCGTTGGGAGAGTGATCGCCATCAATCGTCAATACCACCCTTATCAGAAGACCTGGCATAACTATGGCTACGACACCGCCTGGGTGCCACCCAACTGTGGGATGGTGAGGAGCGGTTTGGAGGAGGATTGTGTCTGGGATCCAAATAGAATCCAGATTACTAAAATCATCAACCCACTCCCAGTCCAACCCTCCTTTGTATATGGAGCATATGGCTACAAGTGAGCTCTCCAAACAGCTACCAATTTATTATTGTATTTAAAAATATATTTTTGTATATTTGGATAAAAGTAACTGACATTTTATTTAGTAACTGTGTCATTGTCAGAATAAATTGGTGATGTTAAATCTGAGCTCCTGTCTGGTTTTGTCGAAATCTTTAAATCAGGGGTCACCAACCTTTTTGAAACTGAGAGCTACTTCATGGGTACTGAGTCATACGAAGGGCTACCAGCTTGATACACTCTTCTGAAATCACAAATTTGCTCAGTTTGCCTTTAGTTAGATATGATTATTAATGATTAATGATACTCATCTATGTGAAGACACTGATCCCGTTAATGATTAATCACAATAATTATCAACAATGACTTAACAAGGTGGGAAACAGATAATATCAATATTTAATTTTCATTTTTAGAACAGGCCTGAGGGCGACTCATGTGGTCCTCGGGAGCTACCTGGTGTCCGCGGGCACCGTGTTGGTGACCCCTGCTTTAAATAGTAACACCAGAGTTTAGAGCAGCACTTGAAGAGGCAGTGATGTAAAGAACAGAGAAGCTTCATCACCGACGTGCTCGACTGTGTCTGTGTTCAATCCATAGCAGTGAAACCAGTCTGCCAGTGATTCTTACGTCGGTTCACCGTGACTATTAAAATGCCCACACTGGACACTCACTCAACATTCAGAGCCTTTTATAGCCATTTATATTTTGACCCCTCATCCGAGTTACAGCCCCACAACTGAGCTGGAGCAGATCTACAAACAAACACAATCATATTTCATATCTTAGATACACATGGCTCTCCAGGAGTAAAACCACTGAGGCAACAAATACAATATACCATATCCCAATATCCTAAAACCATTTAGAGTAGTGAGTAGTTCAGTTGCACCTTACAGAAGGATCAGAAATGTCATTTAATTTGAGGGAACTGTGGCCCCTTTTGTCAGAAATGAACATGTTTAAGCCTTTTAATAAATTGGGCCAGAGTCCTGCACGGGTTCGGGTACCCGCAGGTACCCGACGGGTGACCTGCACAATTTGGATGAAACGGGTGTCCTGTGTCGGACACGGGTGCGGATCGGGTCGGACGCCTAGAGAGCGCGGGTCGGGTTTTGCGATTGTCATTTTCATGGCGTCAGGTGCAAAAAAAAAAAAAATCATTAGCGTCACATCTACAAAAATATGCCTGCATTTCAAA
Source organism: Sparus aurata (assembly GCF_900880675.1). Taxonomy (NCBI): domain Eukaryota; kingdom Metazoa; phylum Chordata; class Actinopteri; order Spariformes; family Sparidae; genus Sparus; species Sparus aurata. Next base: position 28,650,142 of record NC_044209.1, read on the forward strand.
ATGATAAGCATGTACTGTATTGACTCGAATATAGGACAAGGTTTTTTTGGATGAAAATTATGTGGAAAAAGTGGGGTCGTCTTATAATCGGGGTCTAACCGTGAACACATGCTGATAGTTGTCTGGGTCGCTACACGACCAAAACGGCAGAGGGCGCCAGCTTATTGTAGAGACGTCACTGACACTGTGGCTGCGGTTATCTGTCAATCACAGCGGAGAAGAAGAAGTGACAGGAGATGAAAAATGGAGAGACGCAGTGATTTTACGGAGCAAAGTGGATCAAGTGTGGCAAGTTAACAGACATCTGAGGCGGAGCTATGATGCTGATTTTAAGATAATGGTGATCAATGCAGCGGAGGTGCCTAACAACTGTCAGCCAGCCAAGAAATATGGAGTTACGGAGTGTAACGTCCGAAGATGGCGGGTCCAAAAAGATCGTCTGAAAACGCTAACAGTAACAGTAAAAGAAAAGCTTATCGTGGTCCTCTAAGCGGCCGCTTCCAAGAGACTGACAGGAGGGTATGTGACTTTGTTATTGAGAAACGAATTTTGGTTATCAGAGTCTTTTTCTGAAGTCTTGAAAAGAGGGGTCGTCTTATAATCAGGGTCGTCCTATATGCGGGTCAATACGGTATATTTCATATGAGCTCATTCATGCGTGCTTGCGCCCTCCCTGAACTCCCATTCCCCACGCTGGCTTACTTTCATTTTTAAAAATTGTGTCACTCTAATTTTGCTTCGGGTGCGGGTCGGGCATCGGTATCAATTTATAGCGGGTCGACTCAGGTGCGGAATGTAATTTGTGCTACTGTCGGGAAACGGGTCGGATGCGGTTTTAAGTACGACGGGTATGGGCGGGTGCGGGTTTGCAAAATAAGACCCGTGCAGGACTCTGAATTGGGCCTCTTGAACCTTTTACACATCAGACATTTTGACTTGTCACAGCAGGAGAAGCACAGGAACGCAACCAACGGCTCTTTTTTGTGTCCCAGCGAGTCACGACTTCATCAAAAGTAGAATAAAAAGTTAAAATTAACATCTGATTTACATCAAGTTCACTACAAGAGTCACTAACTGAAAATATTCATCAAGAACAAAGTACTTTTTTATGCAGAACAGCTGATTTCAGAACAACATATACTGTGTTTTTGTGTTATATAATATGAATATGTAAGAATCAGTGGTGTTGCAGCAGGTGAAGGTGAGGCTAACTGTTACCACTTAATGTTCTGCTGGGTGTTTTAATACATAAAATACATGAATCAGTTTTCTGTTTGTTTTTTGTTTTTTAATTGATTTTCATTTAGAGATACTCATGACACAGAGCAGTGCAGTAACAGGTAAGAACTTAATGAATACACACTTTTGACACAAACACACATGAAGCAACATGCAACACCTGTTCTCACCTGTTCTTTTTTTCTGAGTGATGAAACACTGCCCCCATGAGGAGGGATGTGTATATAACAACATGAAATATTAATGGGATCTTCTCTCAGAGTATTTTATCTGTTTCAAGGAATATTTTTTATCATTATCATAAAACTGACAATGTGCAATTACACAAATTATTAATAGTTCAATGAATAATATAAATATCTGTGTTAACAAACATCACCCGGTGTTTCTCAAATGTATTCTATGTGTTAAATAAATGTCATGTAACTCAGTCTGTTTTGTTTTGTTTTTTATTTTATGGCGATAGATCAAACCGTTATCTATTAAATGTCCTCGTGGATTGAGGTATCTGGAGGGCAACACATTCTGATCTATTTAGGTTAGATTCAACAGGGTTCTCCCCAGAAATGTTTAGTGTTGCGGTGCACCGTCGGTCATCAACTCCGTCAGCCGGGGGACGGACGCTCGTCACCGTCACATGCGGAGTATAGCGGCGCTGACCTAGCGGTATAGCGGCGTAGCGCCGCTGTTCCACCGTCTGGGGAGAACCCTGCTTAGGCGGGAGGCAAAAATGCTTGGGCGCCGCGCCTCAGCCGTATAATGGCAGGGAAAACCATGTTCAATCATGACTTATCTACTTAGTTTGTATTCAGTAATGACTAATTGATTTTCATTGTGTGAGTGAAGGTCAAGGGGTTGGCTTCCAACTGTGAGGGGCCGAAGGTTAACAGACAATAAGTGCTTAGCTAAGTTTGACCTGCATGCCAAATGGTGGAAGATGCCTAACACAGGTCAAACTCCTCTTTTAGTCTATTGGTAATTTGGCAAGGGGACCAATCAGAAGAAGTGGGTGTACTTGAGAAGGGACTCTAAAAAAGGCCCTCACAGGAACAACGAGGGGGTGGCACTTGGTAGACCTCCTTAGATCAAAGGCTGATAGGAGTTCTGATAGAGCAGAGGGCAAAGCATTTTGGCATTGCTTTGTCCAGAGATTTGATCATATCAGAATGCGGCCGCTTCTGATCCGGACGCAGGGCTCTAGATTCTGTTTCAATAAAGATACCTCTATCATTCCACCCAGCCTTGCCTCCGCAGAATTCTTATATCATCAAACTACACAACGACACCTTGGAGGAGGAAAGCCCAGAAACTACAGGATCAACAGAGAGTTCATGTTTAGGTCGCATTGAGACAACAGAGGAAGAATGTCGGCTCCATATTGTGAGCAGTTATAAATGCTCATAGAAGAGTCACATCGTTCAGCAGCGTCATGAGTCTTATGAGTCTTTAATGGAATGGAGGTGTCTCTCTATGTCAGAGACTAAAGATGGACCTGAATCTCAGCACTTCACCAGTCTGCTGCCATGCATTGCTCATCAGGAGCAATAAGGCGTCAGTATCTTGCTCAAAAACACTTCGACATGCAGCGATAGGGGCTGAGATTCAAACCAGCAACCTTCTGATTACTAGACAACCCGCTCTACTTCCTGAGCTACAGCTGCCACATTTCCAAGCAGCTTCCTTAGGTTTGGTTCATAGAAGCTGCTGAGTATTAAAAACTTTGCTTAAGCAGGTTTTAGGACGCCCGTTTGTATCTGACACACCTGCAATCCACAAAACTCACATCAGCATAAATTGACGTCACCTGCCAGGTGATTTCTGCTCATATGAAGCCAAAACAAACGAGAGTTTAGTCAGGAATAAGCATGGAGCAAAGAGAGAATCAAACTTTTTTGAAAGATGAGACCACAGTGATGTTAGAGGAGTGTAAGTGTATTCTGTGAACTAAACATGCAGCCGCAGTGTCGCCTCTGAAGTCCACCACGAGCTCGGACACATATGGATCATGAAGGATGGAACCAGCAGGAGGATCTCCAGGGTCAAGACAAGACTCTGCTCAGTAAAAAATATCATTTCCACATCAAAGTAAGGTTTTTTTTGATAATCACTAAATCGTACTTAAGATCAAAATTCATCCTAAGTCTGTTTTATAAGGGTCGTTCAACACCAGCTGACCCAAACTCCAGAAGTTTTATCATATCTGTGGTTCGCAGAAACATATAATGCATGTATTCGGGTGATTGTGACTGCTACACAGCTTATCTGCTGCTGTACATGAGCATGACAGAAACATTTTAATTTAGTAAAAGTGCACATCTAATGAACTAATAGTTGCGGCCTGTAAAGCTGCATAACTCTCGTGCTCACACATGCCCATAAGGCCTCAAAATCCCAACGTCACTGTTGCATCTACCACACCCAAATAAACACATCCTGTTAGACTGCAAACGAACGTCATAAGACAGATCATACAGGTGAAACGAAAGTAAAAAAACAGATCATACAGGTGAAATGAAAGTAAAAAAACAGATCATACAGGTGAAACGAAAGTAAAAAAACAGATCATACAGGTGAAACGAAGTGAAGGCACATTTAAGGAAATTCCGCCCAAATCCTGAAGGCCCTTATATAAAGCAGAGTGAACTTCCTGCAGCGTTTGCTGGAAATATTTTGGGGCCTCGAGCTCACTGGAGACGCACATGAGGATCCACACGGGAGACAAAGCTTCAGAGGAAGTTTGACAAGTGGTGTGAAGACTTTCAACTGAAAAAAAAACACTGATTCTCTTTGTTTTCATGACCGAATAAAGAGAATAAAAAAAACTGACCTTATGGGGATGTTTGGAAGAAAAGTCTCGTTCCCAACTCGTCAAAAACTGATGATCTGAGGTTGTAGGACGGTTCGGCCGCCAACCCAGAGCGCCATTATCTGACCAGTTGGGATTGGCAACTTACAAATGGCACCATTAAAGGACAACACAGTATATACAGTTTAACTTCATTAATATGCGGCAGACCCTGCCACCTCTCCAGCTTCAAACAGAGTTCTGGTTCCTTGTTTTCCTCTGAGAACAGCTCGTTTACTCACTGATGGAAATATTAAAATTCTGAGTTTGAGTTTGTTCTTCAAAACTGCACAGCGCCCCTCTAAAGTCATCATCAGGAGCATTTATAAAAAACATTCTTTAAGATCATCTGGATTGGATTTAGATCATGGACTTGCATTTCTGTAGCACTTCACCAGTCTGCTGCCATGCCTTGCTCATCGGGAGCAATCAGGCGTCAGTATCTTGCTCAAGGACACTTTGACCTGCAGTGAGGGGGAGCTGAGATTCAAACAAGCAACCTCCCGATTTCTAGACGACCCGCTCTACCTCCTCAGCTACAGCCGCCACATTTCCGGGCAGCTTCCTTAGGTTTGATTCATAAAAGCTGCCGAGCATTAAAAACTTTTCTTAAGCAGGTTTTAGGACGCCTGTTTGTATCTGACACACCTGCGACCCACAAAACTCACATCAGCTTAAATTGACGTCACCTGCTTGGTGATTTCCGCTCATATGAAGCCAAAACAAATGAGGGTCTAGTCAGGAATAAGCATGGAGCAAAGAGAGAATCAAACTTTTTGAAAGATGAGACCACAGTGATGTTAGAGGAGACTGAAGCCAGACAACATGTTTATTCTGTGGACTAAACATGCAGCCGCGGTGTCGCCTCTGAAGTTCACCACGAGCTCGGACACATATGGATCATGAAGGATGGAACCAGCAGGAGGATCTCCAGGGTCAAGACAACACTCTGCTCAGTAAAAAAGATCATTTCCACATAAAGGAAGGTTTTTTTGATAATCACTAAATCGTACTTAAGATCAAAATTCATCCAAAGTCTGTTTTATAAGGGTCGTTCAACACCGGCTCACCCAAAATCCAGAAGTTTTATCATATCTGTGGTTTGCAGAAACATACAATGCAAACATGTATTCTGGTGACTGTGACTGTTATGTTATAACTCTCGTGCTCACACTTGCCCATAAGGCCTCGAAATCCCAACGGCACTGTTGCATCTACCACACCCAAATAAGCACATCCTGTTAGACTGCAAACGAACGTCATAAAACAGATCATACAGGTGAAACAAAAGTGAAGGCATATTTCAGGAGATTCCATCGAAGTCCTGAACGCCCTTATATAAAGCAGAGTGAACTCACAGCCGGCACTCCTGGAGGAACTTTGAGAGGTACGTGGACACACTTTTTATAGCTAAAATGATCAATAGTCGTATATGAGGAGATGATGTTAATCTGCTTTTAATGGAACCTTCAGTACAATATGTTGATGTTCTTGTCTGATATAAATGCACATGTTGAACCGTGTTTAATCAGAGAGGGAGACGGTACATTTCTCAGGAAGTAAACTCACCATACAAGTTGGAAGGTCAAGACTGGAAAACTGTGACAGAATCCATTTAAAAGAAACCGTCTGCAGTGGTGGAATGTAACCGAGTACATTTACTGAAGTACTTTACTTAAGTGCAAGTAAAGTACTTGTACTTTACTTGAGTATTTTCCATTTTTCTTTTATGTTAAAGAATGATTAAAATAATCATATTCAAACATTGTTATTGAATTTTCAATAGGATAGATTGTGAATTACAGACATCAGAATTACAATTATTACGTACATATACGACCACACACCCACTGAAGGAAAATTAAAAAGATAAATAAGAGGGAACGAAAAAAACAAACAAGACTAAACAATCAATGACAAACAAAAGTTAAAAACAAAAAAAAAACAATAACAACAAAAAAAAAACAAAAAAAAACACATTACTTCAACGGGGGGGGGGGGGGGTGTGTATTTAAGTGTCAGGGTTATCGTTATCTTGTGCAGACACAGAAAATTTCTCATTGAAATAGTCAATAAATGGCTGCCTCACATTGTAGAATTTCTGAGTACAGCCTTGAGAGGAGTATCTCAATTTCTCCAGCTTTAAATGTGCGAGTTCTTCCTCAAGCCAGCGTTTATGTGTTGAAGCATTAGGGCTTTTTTCAATTAACAAGAATTAATTTCCTGGCAAGAAGTATGACAAAAGCAACCATACTTGCTTGATTTGCTGAGAGTGTGATCCCTTTCGGTGAGGCACCAAATATTGCCATAATTGGATTGGGGCTGATCCTTTTCTTACAAAGATAGGAGATGCCATCAAAGATAGACAGCCAGAAGGAGCTCACTCGACTCTTTGCCAGTTGCCAGGTCACATTCGGTATCTGCAGATTAAGATCCTCCTCCCATTTGGTCTTTATATGGTGAATGGAAGGAGCAGCTACATTTTGGATTGTATCATATACAAATGAAACAAAGCCTTTTGTTTGTGGATCCCTGTTAACACAATCATGGATGCAATCTTCCTCTATAGCTACTAGGGAAGGTGAAAAACATGTCTTAGTCACTATCTGCAGATTCAAAATCATACTAAGACTTAGCGTAATTTCGAATCTGCAGATATCTGAAGAAATGGGTGTTTAGAATGTTGAAATGCACCTTTAGATAGTCAAATGAAATAAAAAGGCCATCTTTAAAGAAATCCTTTACACATATGAGACCTCTTCTTTTCCACAGCTTAAATGCTGGATCACACTCATAGGAAAAATTAGGCTCTTTGAAAAGTCTATTTTGTACCCAGAAATTACCCCAAATTTAGTGATAAGGTCTAATGCAACAGGTATAGATGTATCTGGGTGTGAAAGGTACAAAAGGAGATCATCACAGTATAATGAGAGTTTATGGTTGAGGCCGCATCGGTCTATACCCAATAAGCTGGTATTTTCCCTCAGGGAGACAGCCAGAGGCTCAACAGCGATATTGAACAATAGGGGTGACACGGGACACCCTTGTCTTGTACCCCTGAAAATCGGAAAATAGTCTGATATAAGGTTATTAGTGCGTACAGAAGCCTGTGGATTAGAATACAAAAGATTTACCCAGCTACAAAATTTCTGTCCAAACCCAAACTTTCTAAGAGCTGCAAATAGATGATTTTACTCCACCCTGTCAAAGGCTTTGTGTGCATCTAATGATATTAGTACCTCTTGTGTGTGACTGTGGTTTGGCATATATAGTATGTTAAAGAGGCGACGTAAATTGCCAGCTAGTTGCCTGCCAGTCATAAAGCCTGTCTGATCTCTGTGGATAATATTGTGCATGGTTACTTGAAGTCTCGCTGTAAGGGTCTTTGTTAAGATTTTATAATCAGAGCAGAGTAAGCTGATTGGTCGGTAAGAGTCACATTTTAGTGGATCTTTACCCTTTTTGAGAAGAACAGATATAGTTGCCTGCGTCATCATTAAGGGTAGAGTTTTCCTTTGCAAGGCTTCTTCATATACTTCACATAGAAGTGGCACCAATTTAACAGAAAAGGCTTCATAAAATTCAATGGGGTAGCTGTCAGGGCCGGGCGACTTCCCGGATTTGGATGTTTTACTGGCTCTTTCAATTTCAGCCTATGTTAATGGTTTCTCAAGTGCGTTAATACTGTCCTGGTCTAGAGAAGGCATATTTAAATTATTGAAAAATTCCGTAATCAGAGTGTCATCACCTGCTTTAGATTTATTTTTTGTAGAATTCTCAAAATTGTGTATTAATACTTTTTTGTTCTGTGGTGCTACCGCCGTTATCTAATCCAATTTCATTAATGAAGCTTGTCGCCGCAGACTGTCTAAGCTGATGGCTTAAGAGCTTGCTAGCACGTTCTCCGGATTCATAGTAGTTTGAACGTGATTTTCGATGTAGATCCTCGGCACAGTCAGTCATTAAAATGTCATACTCAGTTTGAAGTGAAATTTTTCCCGGTAGAGATTTTCAGAGGGGGTGTCAATGATTGTTCCTGATCAATAGCCCAGATCCTCATCTCTATTTCTGAACAACGTTTTGCATTGTCTTTGTTGGCACTGGCAGTATAGGATATTATTATTCCCCTTTGATAGGCTTTTAGTGTTTCCCATAGGTAGCCTTTACTTATCTGTGGGTCTTTGTTGGTTTCCATAAATAGATCAATATGATTGGATATGTATTTAACAAAATCTTGGTTAGACAGGAGACGAGGGTTGATATCCATTACCACCGGGCAATGGTCCGAAATGACCATGGTCTCATATTCAATTGACTTGAGTAGGGGAATCAGCTGTTCATCTAGAAGAAAATAATCTATTCTCGAATAGGACTGCTGGGATGGTAAGAAAAAAGAGTATTTACGGGATGTTGGGTTTTTGAACCTCCAGGCATCTAATATCTTATATGTCTGTAAAAAGGAGTTGATATAACCTGCAGACCTGCTCAGTGTACCTGTTTGTCTGGAGCGATGTAGCTTGATGTTTAAGGCACAGTTGAGGTCGCCGCCAAGTATTAATTTATGCGAATTTAGGTCTGGGAGTGATGAGAAAAGAGCAGTGAAAATTGAACATTGTCCCAATTCGGGGTGTAAATGCACCACTGGTATACCATACAGTTTTCCTTGAACAATGATAGCAGCCATTTCTATCACTTATGACATGGGATTTGACAAACTGTACATTTCTGTGGAGCAGAATGGCCACACATCGGCTTTTGTAAATGAAATCTGAATGAAACACCTGAGTAAACTTCCCCTGGCAAAGCCTGGACTGGTCATTATTTAGTAAATGGGTCTCCTGTAAAAAAATCTATATCAGTTTTCAGTTTTGACAAATAAGAAAAAACCTTGTTGCGTTTTATTAAATTATGAAGACCACGGACATTCCAGCTGGCTATCTTTGTGAGAGCACCCTCTCTATTTTTAATATTAGTTGCTGCCATTTTCCAGTGGAATAAATCCTGCCATGCTTTAGGATCAGCAGGGGTCATTATATAGGCACATGTTATGTTTCTGCCAGCACGAGAGTGTGAGGGAAGGGTGGGGGAGAGGGTAAGGTATACGTACACATAGACAAACATAGAAGACAATAAGTTTGAGCACCTAACTGAACAGTAAACAGTGCAGAACACAAGTTCTGTTCCTTTCAGTAGTAACTTCCAAACTATACTCTACTAACTAGCTTACCATGCGTATCAGAGCTATAACCAGAACTATTTGTGAACAATTACAATAGCTCTTCCAAAAAAGAAACCGCATGAAGTAGACCAAGTCAGACCTCAACAAAAAATAATGCTGTAGCACTGAATATTCATATGGGTCCAGAGCAAAATGACAGTGGCTGCTTGCACACCTCTAATATATGCATTTAAAGAAAAAGATGAGAGAGGAAAACTCTGATTGTAGAGAAAAAAAAACAAATATACAAAAAAAAGCAGCCAACCTTGGATCAATGATTAAAACAATCAGAAAAATGCTTAATATCTTACTTAATAATCAATAATCAGTCAACCCCCTACTAATTACCCCCTGTAATTACTCTAACTAGTAGTTTTGATACTTAAGTAGAGTTAATATTAAATACATAAAGACTTTTACTCAAGTACGACTTTCAGGTTTATTATGTTTGAATAGAATCTGAACAGTAATAAAATTCTCTTCAACAGCGATACTGACACCAACATGTATTACCAGTGGGCTGAAGATGACTTTGACTTGCCGGCTGGTTTAAGTCGCCTGGGCCAAGATGAACCAGTCAGTGATGAAAAGTACGTCATGTACCATGGCACCACCAGGCAGAACGCTGAAGCCATCCTGACATCCGGTTTCCGTCAGTCTGCAGACGGGATGCTCGGCCGCGGCGTCTACCTCAGCAGAGACCTGAAAAAAGCGAGCCGCTATCCCATTAAACACCCTGAGTCTGACAAGGCCGTCGTTAAGGTTTCAGTCGACGTGGGGAGAGTGATCGCCATCAGATATCAAAACCATCCTTATCAGAAGACCTGGCATGACCGCGGCTACGACACCGCCTGGGTGCCACCCAACTGTGGGATGGTGAAGAGCGGTTTGGAGGAGGATTGTGTCTGGGATCCAAAAAGAATCGAGGTTATTAACATCATCAAACCACTCCGTGTCCAACCCTCCTATGGATATGAAGCATATGGCTACAAGTGAGCTCTCCACACCGCTGCCAATTTATTTTTGTATTTTCAAATATATTTCTGCATATTTGGATAAAAGTAAATGACATTTTATTTAGTAACTGTGTCATTGTCAGAATAAATTGGTGATGTTAAATCTGAGCTCCTGTCTGGTTTTGTTGAAATCTTTAAATCAGGGGTCACCAACCTTTTTGAAACTGAGAGCTACTTCATGGGGACTGAGTCATACGAAGGGCTACCAGCTTGATACACTCTTCTGAAATCACACATTTGCTCAGTTTGCCTTTAGTTAGATATGATTATTAATGATTAATGATACTCATCTATGTGAAGACACTGATCACATTAATGATTTCTCACAATAATTATCAGCAATGACTTAACAAGGTGGGAAACAGATAATATCAATATTTAATTTTCATTTTTAGAACAGGCCTGAGAGCTACTCATGTGGTCCGCGGGCACCGTGTTGGTGACCCCTGCATTAAATAGTAACACCAGAGTTTGGAGCAGCACTTGAAGAGGCAGTGATGTAAAGAACAGAGAAGCTTCATCACCGACATGCTCGACTGTGTCTGGTATTCAAGGGTCATCTGGTGTTTAATCCATTGAAGTAGTGGTGAAGGCTTTCCAGATTGGTCCGATCAGACACATTGGCTCCTCCGATGTCTTCTGTGTTGTGACCCGTGGGTCACTCACCACTACGAGGCCTTTCGCACACTGAACCAGTGTTTTGATTTCAAGAGACCAGTCTGCCAATGATGCTTAGGTCGGTTCACCATGACTATTATAAATGCCCACACTGGACACTCACTCAACATTCAGAGCCTTTTATAGCCCTAGACAAACATTTTGACCCCTCATCCAAGTTACAGCCCCACAACTGAGCTGAAGCAGATCTACAAACAAACACGATCATATTTCATATCTCAGATGCACATGGCTCTCCAGGAGTAAAACCACTGAGGCAACAAATATCCCAGTATCCTAAAACAATTTAGAGTAGTGAGTAGTTCAGTTGCACCTTACAGAAGGATCAGAAATGTCATTTAATTTGAGGGAGCGGTGGCCCCTTTTGTCAGAAATTAGCATGTTTAAGCCTTTTTAATGAATTGTGCCTCTTTAACCTTTTGCACATCAGACATTTTGACTTGTGTTCTGCTGGGTGTTTTAATCCATAAAATACATCAATCAGTTTTCTGTTTGTTTTTTAATTGATTTTCATTTAGAGATAATCATGACACACTCAACACACATGAAGCAACATGCAACACCTGTTCTCACCTGTTCTGTTTTTCTGAGTGATGAAACACTGCCCCCATGAGGAGGGATGTGTGTATAACAACATGAAATATTAATGGGATCTTCTCTCAGAGTATTTATGTTTGAAGTAGAGGCTGACATTTGTTCGGGAATCCCACGGGTCACGGGATTCCCGCGGGATGGGAGTCAACCTTACTATTAATCACGTGATTGGGACGGTACAGGATCAAAAGTTAACGGGAGCAGACGGGAGCGGGAACTAGGGTTGGGCAGATCAAATCCAAATATTGATAATATATATATATATTGATGGATATACTAGTTTGGTCTAGCTACCGGAGCACACGGATGTCAACAAACAGGTAAGTAGCTGCTTGCACAAACACACTATTTTAACTACTTTTTTATTCATTTTGAGTCATACACGCTACAGTGCTGTGTGCTAAGGTGTCTGCTGATGTTGCATAACTTTTGGTGTGAGATGTGGAGCATGTTAAGATGCTTAAAACACAGCGTGAAGTTCTGACCCCATGCTGTTAGCGTTCAATGCTAAGTCTCCGTTCACGGAGCTCTGTAATGGCTGGCGAAATTTGTTCGCGTCTTCGGTACTCGCAAGTCAAGGGTAGCTTGAGCAATGAAGCTGCATGTTTAAATCGACCGAAGTTCTCCTTTAAGTTTTACTTTCTCTCCATTATGCACTGCGGCGGTTTCATTAAGTTGGCGACCTGCTGTCTGTGTCCTCACAGAGCGGAGCAGCACTGAAGCAGCTCAGCAGCAGCAACACAGAGACGGAGCCGAAGACGAGCCGTGTGGTTATATGTTCAGGCCGAAAATGACACAACGGCAACCTGTATCATTTGTATAAAGGAAGTAAAATACAGTGGTAACACTTCAGATTTGTTTAAACACGTGAGCAATCATGCGGAATAAAACGAGGAACTCAAGAAACGGAGAGAGGAGAGAAATCCCCCACCAGACCCAGACAGACCCAGACCCTGACAGACCCAGACCCTGACAGACCCTGACAGACCCTGACAGACCCAGACCCTGACAGACCCTGACAGACCCAGAGACAGACCCTGACAGACCCAGACCCTGACAGACCCTGACAGACCCAGACCCTGACAGACCCAGACCCTGACAGACCCTGACAGACCCAGACCCTGACAGACCCTGACAGACCCAGACCCTGACAGACCCAGACAGACCCAGAGACAGACCCTGACAGACCCAGACCCTGACAGACCCTGACAGACCCAGACCCTGACAGACCCAGACAGACCCAGAGACAGACCCTGACAGACCCAGACCCTGACAGACCCTGACAGACCCTGACAGACCCAGACCCTGACAGACCCAGACCCTGACAGACCCTGACAGACCCAGACAGACCCTGACAGACCCAGACCCAGACAGACCCAGACCCTGACAGACCCAGACCCTGACAGACCCTGACAGACCACAGACCCTGACAGACCCAGACCCTGACAGACCCTGACAGACCCTGACAGACCCAGACCCTGACAGACCCAGACCCTGACAGACCCTGACAGACCCAGACAGACCCTGACAGACCCAGACCCTGACAGACCCAGAGGCCTTTCAGTCTAGCAATGCAGGTGGATAATAGTGGTGAAAATAATATTTTAGTCATCTTCAGCATTAGTTAATATTAATTTTCAAAGTGCAACTGGTCATTTATCATTTGTTAGCCAACTCAAAAAGTACCAATTAGACTTAGACCATGATAATAATAACAAGGTTAATAACCTTGATACATTTATCCCATTGAAACGTGTATTTAAATGAATACATTAGCTGGAATTTAAATCGATATACTGAATATGATATGATGTAACATATTTTTTGTATTGTAGTTTTGTTACTGTTCTGTTCTAAACAAAAACGTTTGATAATGAAGTTTTTCTATTTACTTATAAACTGCTCAAATGTCCTGGTTTTAAACTTATTAATAATTTAAAGGAACAATCACAAAAACACTTCATGAAAATTCATTCAGATTTACCAATTTGTTTTGACTTAGCAGGTGGTCCTCCACAGAAAAACTATAGGGACCACAGGCCATGTATTATTTATGTTTTGTGGCCTTTAGTGAAGGTTTTTTTTGGATTAAGGTAATAAATGCCTCCCTATATTACCACAGATTAACTGTTCCTGTTGCCATATCTTTTGAAATAACAATGCAGAACACAAAGTAATCTAAAAAGAATGGGGAGATGATCAAATCAAATTCAGTGTATTGCCTAATAGAAGAAGAAAAAAAAATGGGAACGGGAGTCATTTTACCAGGAGTGGGACAGGACAGGAATCATTTTCAGCTCTGGCCCCGGGATTGGGACGGGACAAGATTTTTTCTGTGGGAGTGGGACGGGACAGGAGTGAAAGTCCACTCCCGTGTCACCCTCTAGTTTGAAGGAGTATGTTTCATTAATATCGTAAACCTGACAATGTGCAATTACACAAATTATTACTAGTTAAATGAATTATATAAATATTTGTGTTAACAAACATCACCAGGTGATTCTTAGATTTATTCTATGTGTAAAATAAATGTCATAATGTCATGTTTCTACACTTAGGATTTTCCAAAAGCTACTAAAAATAGGATATTAGAATAAAGATTCAGCCACAGGAACATTTATTCTGAACTGACACAGCTGTTACTCTGTCTGTTTTGTTTTGTTTTGATATTTGATGACGATGTATAAAAACGTTATCTATTAAATGTCCTTATGGATCAACAGAGAGTTCACGTTTAGTTTGCATTCTGACAACAGAGGAAGAATGTCTGCTTCATATTGTGAGCAGTTATAAATGCACAGAGAAGAGTCACATCGTTCAGCATCTTCATTAAACTTTAATTAAATTCAACGATCTAAATATACAAAAAAATTACAGCGCAACATCGTGACAGCATTTAAAATCTACCGTTAAGGGACAATATATAATTATTCATTTATCAATTTTTAACATTTATTTGATCTGGTTAACTTTATTAAGCTGCCATCTGAAGGATCTTGTATGTTTAAAAACACATCTTCTGGTTGGTGCCATTCAGCGTTTTCAATGGAATGGAGGTGTCTCTCTATGTCAGAGACTAAAGATGGACCTGAATCTCAGGAGTCTCAGAGACTTCACACGTCTGAGATGCCCAAAAGAACTTTTGGCGGTCGGGGGGAGGTTAAGGAGGACCTGCAGGAGTTATTCAGATCAAAAAGATTAAAAGATATGAATAACAAGGAGCAGATTCTGCGGAGGGGGCTAGAAATACTCACTGCTGAGGGGGTCCAACTTAAAGGTCTGAATGAGACAAACCAGGCAGAGATTAAACAGCTGAAGGCCGCAGTTTGTGCTCTGTAGGAAAGTGAAGACTCTCTAAAGCAGCAGCATGTCAGCATCGCCAACAAGCTGTCTCAACATGAATCTCTGACAGAGAGACAAAACCAACAGAACAAAAGCCTGAAAACGGCTGTGCAAGATCTTCAGTGCCGACTGGATGAGGCTGAGCAACAAATCTTTGATAAAGATGAGCTCATAAAAAAGCAAGACCATGAAACTGAGTTCAATCAGCAACTGGTAGAGGAGCTCAACCCCAAAAGAATATGAACCAATCCATCTGTGATCTTAAAGACCAGAGGTGGTATTGGCTGGTGTTAAGAAGTTCAGTAAGCAAAGTCGGCTTTTGGCTGAAATACAGAAAAACTAGACTCACCTGAGAAGCTGAGAGATGACGACCTCCTTGAGAGTCCACCTGCAAAATCCTGAGCTGCTGAGGTTCAGACCAAGAGTTTCTGGCGCCGCTGTGTTGAACGTCTACTGAGAATGTGTGTGGATGTTGGCCTCACCACTGCAGGTGTACTTATTTCTGGGAGTGTCATGGCCTACAAAACTTTCATGGGCCATTAGCACACCAACTGCAACCTGGAGCCTGGAGTACCCTGTCCCATTTAGAAAGGACTAACTGACTCTGACCAGAACAGTTTTCTACTGAAGAAACAGAAGAAGTGGAAGAAGTAGGTCAGATGTAGGTCTGACAGGGTCTCCTGAGTGGACTCACCATGTTCTCTGGTTTTCATAAAGGTTTTCTCTGGGTGCTCTGGTTCACCCACTACCATTCGCTTTTAAAGAAAATACACAATTAACAATGTGGAGAATTGAACAGTTGGACATCTGCCCCGCCTACCGTGGAGGGGTATCTTTGAATAACATCGTTCTCTGGGTTTTCATACGGGTTTCTTGTTTCTGGTGAGGGAAAAGCAACAAACAAAAGTTCATGGCTGTGGTGGTGAATGTCTTTCATAATCCTAGTCGCTCTGGACCTGCACCGCCTGGTCTAAATGTCCTGAAGGCAGGGCGATGCAGTTCTTGTGATGCACTCAGCACATCGGATCACTCTATGGAGAGATTTCCGGTCCTGGGTGCTGCAGTTGTCATACCAGGCAGTGATGCTTCCAGTGATGACAGACTGGATAGCAGCAGAGAAGGTTTCTGCAGCCCTGAGGAGATCTTAAATGTCCTCAGACGTCTGAGGTGACACAGGTGCTGCATAGCCTTCTTAGCCAGTGAGGTGATGTGGGCCATCCATGTTTGGTCCTCAGAGATATGAACTCCAAGGTACCTATAGCTGCTCACCTTCTCCACCGGAGTCCTGTAGATCTTTAGTGGTGCGTGATGGGACCTCTGCTTCTCCCTCCTGAAATCTACCAACATCTCCTTGGTCTGCAAAGCTGCATAACATCTGCATGTAAGGCTTTGAAATCCTGAGGTCACTGCGTCCACCACACCCCAATAAGCACATCTCATTTGGATTGTAAACGAAAGTTATAAAAACAGATCATACAGGTGAAACGAAAGTTAAAGTTCAATGCAAATTAAAGGAAATTCCACCCAAATCCTGAATGCTCTTATATGAAGCAGAGTGAACTCACAGCCGGCACTCCTGGAGGAACTTTGAAAGGTAAACGCAGCAGCGTCACAACGTGCCTGACTGATGAGAGAATCTGAACAGATTGATCTTGTGCAAAGACTCCTGATCTGGAGTTTATCTGAGGTCTCGTATTCAACCAAAGATGTTTGTTTGAATAAACCTTCACTTAATGACTGATTCTTGAGTTTGGTTTCATTTTCCAACAGAGAGAAAACAAAAAGACACAAAGAGCTTCAGAGGAAGTTCAACAAGATGGTGTGAAAACTTTCAATAAAAAACAAAACACTGATTCTCTTTGTTTTCATGACTGAATAAACAGAATAAAAAAAACTGACCTTAAAGGGATGTTTGGAAGAAAAGTCTTCTTCCCAACTCGTCAAAAACTGATGATCTGAGGTTGTAGGACGGTTCGGCCGCCATCCCAGAGCGCCATTATCTGACCAGTTGGGACTGACAACTTACAAATAGCACCATTAAAGGACAACACAATGTATACAGTTTAACTACATTAATATGCGGCGGACCCTGCCACCTCTCCAGCTTCAAACAGAGTTCTGGCTCCTTGTTTTCCTCTGAGAACAGCTCGTTTACTCACTGATGGAAATATTAAAATTCTTAGTTTGAGTTTGTTCTTCAAAATTGCGCAGTGCCCCTTTAAAGTCATTATCAGGAGCATTTATAAAGAACATTCTTTAGGATTATTTTTATTGGATTTAGATCATGGACTTGCATTTCTGTAGCACTTCACCATTCTGATGCCATGCTTTGCTTATTAGGAGCAATCGGGCGTCATCTTGCTCAAGGACACTTCGACATGCAGCAAGCTGAGATTCCAACCAGCAACCTTCTGATTTCTAGACGACCCGCTCTACCTCCTGAGCTACAGCCGCCACATTTCCAGGCAGCTTCCTCAGGTTTGATCCACAAAACTCACATCAGCTTAAAGCTCCTGTTTGTAAGATGGTAAAACTGACGCTCGGGTCGGCCACCATCTGAAAGCGTAAGTGTCTGACGAGTTGGGAACCCCAAAGCGTCAGTTTTACCATCTTACAAACAGGAGCTTAAGTTGATGGCACCTGCAGGTGATTTCAGCTCATATGAAGCCAAATCAAATGAAGGTCTAGTCAGGAATAAGCATGGACCAACAGAGAGAATCAAACCTTTTGAAAAATCTGTCTGAAGCCAGACAACACGTTTCATTCTGTGGACACATATAGATCATGAAGGATGGAACCAGCAGGAGGATCTCCAGGGTCAAGAAAAGACTGCTCAGTAAAAAAGATTATTTCCACGTCAAAATATGCTTTTTTAATAATGACTAAATCATACTTAAGATCAAAACTGATCCTAAGTCTGTTTTATAAGAGTCGTTCAACACCGGCTCACCCAAACTCGAGAACATTTACCATTAAAAAACTTAAAGTTTTATCATATCTGTGGTTTGCAGAAACATATGACGCAAACTTGTATTGTGGCTGTAGCTCAGAAAGTAGAGCGGGTCGTCTAGTGATCAGAGGGTCGCTGGTTTGAATCCCTGCTCCCCCTGGCTGGGCGAGGCTGCATGTCAAAGTGTCTATGAGCAAGACATAACATCTGTGCATAAGGCCTTGAAATCCTGAGGTCACTGCATCTAACACACCCCAATAAGCACATCTCGTTTAGATTGTAAACAAACATCATAAAACAGATCATACAGGTAAAACGAAAGTAAAAGTTCAATGCAAATTTAAGCAAATTCCACCCAAATTCTGAACGCCCTTATATGAAGAAGAGTGAACTCACAGCCGGCACTCCTGGAGGAACTTTGAGAGGTACGTGGACACACTTCTTATAATATAAATGATCAGTACTCGTATATGAGGAGATGATGTTAGTCTGATTTTAATGGAACCTTCAGTAAAATATGTTGAACCGTGTTTAATCAAAGAGGGAGACGGTACATTTCTCAGTACATGTACTCAAGTATTGATTTTTACATTTTCTGCTACTTTATTCTTCCACTCTGCTGCGTTAGAGCCAAAGTAAAGAAATTTTAAATGAAATTATTTTATCAAGAATCTTTATATAATAAATGATTAAAATAATCAGAAAAATGCTTAATATCTGACCTAATAATCAATAATCAGTCAACCTCTAGTTCACAGTGTGTCATTACTCTTACTTGTAGTTTTGATACTTAAGTAGAGTTAATATTAGATACATAAATACTTTTAATCAAGTACTATTCATATGGGTGATATGAATGGATGGAATCTGAACAGTAATAAACTTCTCTCCTGCAGCGACACCAGCATGCAGTACGAGTGGGCTGATGATGACTCAGACGTGCCCCCTGGTGCTGTTCATCTGGACCTCTCTGCACCAATAGATGGTTATATGTACGTCATGTACCATGGTACCACCAAGGAGAGCGCTGAAGCCATCCTGACATCAGGTTTTCGTCAGTCTGCAGGCGGGATGCTCGGCCCCGGCGTCTACCTCAGCAGAGACCTGCAGAATGCCAGCCGCTATCCCATTGATCACCCTGAGTCTGACAGGGCCGTCATCAAGGTTCTGGTCAGCGTTGGGATAGTGATCGCCATCAATCGTCAAAACCACCCACATCAGAAGACCTGGCAAGACCTCGGCTACGACACCGCCTGGGTGCCACCCAACTGTGGGATGGTGAGGAGCGGTTTGGTGGAGGATTGTGTCTGGGATCCAAATCGAATCAAGATCATTAAAATCATCCACCCAACCCCAGTCTAACCATAAGGAGAATAAGGCTACAAATGAGCTCTCCCAACAGCTTCCAATTATTCATGTATTTTCAAATGTATTTTTGTACAATTGGATAAAAGTAAATGACATTTTATAACGTAACTATGTCATTGTCAGAATAAATTGGTGATGTTAAATCTGAGCTCCTGTCTGGTTTTGTTGAAGCGTTAAATAGTAACACCAGAGTTTAGAGCAGCACTTTGATGTTGAGACCAGTCTGCCAGTGATTCTTACGTCAGTTCACTCTCACTATTTTAAACGGCCACACTGGACACTCACTCAACATCCAGAGACTTTTATAGCCCCCAGACAAACACTTTGACCCTTCATCCGAGTTACAGCCCCACAACTGAGCTGGAGCAGATCTACAAACAAACACGATCATATTTCATATCTCAGATACACATGGCTCTCCAGGAGTAAAACCACTGAGGCAACAAATACAATATACCGTATCCCAGTATCCTAAAACAATTTAGAGTAGTGAGCCTCTTTAACCTTTTTCACATCAGACATTTTGACTTGTGTTCTGCTGGGTGTTTTAATCCATACAATACATCAATTAGTTTTATGTTTGTTTTTTTAATTGATTTTCATTTAGAGATAATCATGACACACTCAACACACATGAAGCAACATGCAACACCTGTTCTCACCTGTTCTGTTTTTCTGAGTGGTGAAACACTGCCCCCATGAGGAGGGATGTGTATATAACAACATGAAATATTAATGGGATCTTCTCTCAGAGTATTTGTTCTGTTTCAAGGAGTATGTTTAATTAATATCGGAAACCCGACAATGTGCAATTACACAAATTATTAATAGTTAAATGAATAATATAAATATTTGTGTTAACAAACATCACCCAGTGTTTCTTAGATTTATTCTATGTGTAAAATAAGTGTCATAATGTCATGTTTCTACACTTAGGATTTTTCCAAAAGCTACTAAAAATAGGATACTAAAATAAAGATACAGCCACAGGAACATTTATTCCGAACTGACACAGCTGTTACTCTGTCTGTTTTGTTTAGTTTTTTATCTTATGAATATGTATAAAAACGTTGCTGTCTATTAAATGTCCTTATGGATCAACAGAGAGTTCACCTTTAGATCCGTGCATAAGGCCTTGAAATCCTGAGGTCACTGCGTCTACCACAACCCAATAAGCACATCTCGTTTAGATTGTAAACAAACATCATAAAACAGATCATACAGGTAAAACGAAAGTAAAAGTTCAATGCAAATTTAAGCAAATTCCACCCAAATTCTGAACGCCCTTATATGAAGAAGAGTGAACTCACAGCCGGCACTCCTGGAGGAACTTTGAGAGGTACGTGGACGAACTTCTTATAATATAAATGATCAGTACTCGTATATGAGGAGATGATGTTAGTCTGATTTTAATGGAACCTTCAGTAAAATATGTTGAACCGTGTTTAATCAAAGAGGGAGACGGTACATTTCTCAGTACATGTACTCAAGTATTGATTTTTACATTTTCTGCTACTTTATTCTTCCACTCTGCTGCATTAGAGCCAAAGTAATGAAATTGTAAATGAAATTATTTTATCAAGAATCTTTATATGATAAATGATTAAAATAATCAGAAAAATGCTTAATATCTGACCTAATAATCAATAATCAGTCAAGCTCTAGTTCACAGTGTGTCATTACTCTTACTTGTAGTTTTGATACTTAAGAAGAGTTAATATTAGATACATAAAGACTTTTACTCAAGTACTATTCATATGGATGACTTTAGTCATATTTTAACATGATATTGACTTTCAGGTTTATTATGTTTGAATGGAATCTGAACAGTAATAAACTTCTCTCCTGCAGCGACACCAGCATGCAGTACGAGTGGGCTGATGATGACTCAGATGTGCCCCCTGGTGCTGTTCATCTGGGCCTCTCGGCACCAATAGATGGTCATAGGTACATCATGTACCATGGTACCACCAGGCAGAACGCTGAAGCCATCCTGAGATCACGTTTTCAGCAGTCTGTAGACGGGATGCTCGGCCGCGGCGTCTACCTCAGCAAAGACCTGCAGAGAGCGAGCTGCTATCCCACTGATCTCCCCGAGTCTGACAGGGCCGTCATCAAGGTTGTGGTTGACGTGGGGAAAGCCATCCGCATCAATCGTCAAAATCACCCTCATCAGAGGACCTGGCATGACCTCGGCTATGACACCGCCTGGGTGCCACCCAACTGTGCATTGGTGGAGGAGGTTTGTGTCTGGGATCCAAATCAAATCCAGATTACTAACACCATCCACCCAACCCCAGTCCAACCATATGGAGAATAAGGCTACAAGTGAGCTCTCCCAACAGCTTCCAATTATTTCTGTATTTTCAAATGTATTTTTATACATTTGGATAAAAGTAAATGACATTTCATTCAGTAACTGTGTCATTGTCAGAATAAATTGGTCATGTTAAATCTGAGCTCCTGTCTGGTTTTGTTGAAGCGTTAAATAGTAACACCAGAGTTTAGAGCAGCACTTGAAGAGGCAGTGATGTAAAGAACAGAGAAGTTTCATCACCGAAGTGCTCAACTGTGTCTTAGATTCAAGGGTCATCTTGCCTTCAACCCATTGAAGTAGTGGTGAAGCCTTTCCGGATTGGTCCAATCAGACACATTGGCTCCTCCGATGTCTTCTGTGTTGTGACCTGTTGGTCACCACTACGAGGCGTTTCGCACACTGAACAGTTGTTTTGATGTCGAGAGACCAGTCTGCCAGTGATTCTTACTTCGGTTCACCATGACTATTATAAATGGCCACAATGGACACTCACTCAACATTCAGAGCCTTTTATAGCCCCAGACAAACATTTTGACCCTTCATCCAAGTTACAGCCCCATAACTGAGCTGGAGAAGATCTACAAACAAACACGATCGTATTTCATATCTCAGATACACATGGCTCTCCAGGTGTAAAACCACTGAGGCAACAAAAAAACACTGTTGGGCAAAATACACACAACCGTATCCCAATATCCTAAAACAATTTAGAGTAGTGAGTAATTCATTTGCACCTTACAGAAGGATCAGAAATGTCATTTAATTTGAGGGAACTGTGGCCCCTTTTGTCATAAATGAGCATGTTTAAGCCTTTTAATGAATTGTGCCTCTTTAACCTTTTGCACATCAGACATTTTGACTTGTCACAGCAGGAGAAGCACAGGAACGTAACCAACGGCTCTTTTTTGTGTCCCAGCGAGTCACGACTTCATCAAAAGTAGAATAAAAAGTTCAAATTAACATCTGATTTACATCAAGTTCACTACAAGAGTCACTAACTGAAAATATCAATCAAGAACAAAGTACTTTTGTAGAAAGTTCTATGCAGAACAGCTGATTTCAGAACAACATGTACTGCATTATTGTGTTATTTGATATGAATATGTAAGAATCTGTGGTGTTGCAGCAGGTGAAGTTGAAGCTAACTGTTACCACTTAATGTTCTGCTGGGTGTTTTAATCCATAAAAAAACATCAATCAGTTTTCTGTTTGTTTTTTAATTGATTTTCATTTAGAGATAATCATGACACAATCAACACACATGAAGCGACATGCAACACCTGTTCTCACCAGTTTTTCTGAGTGATGAAACACTGCCCCCATGAGGAGGGATGTGTGTATAACAACATGAAATATTAATGGGATCTTCTCTCAGAGTATTTGTTCTGTTTCAAGGAATATTTATTTGATCAATACCATGAAACTGACAATGTGCAATTAAACAAATTATTAATAGTTAAATGAATAATATAAATATAAAAATATTTGTGTTAACAAACATCACCCGATGATTCTTAGATTTATTCTATGTGTAAATAAGTGTCATAATGTCATGTTTCTACACTTAAGATTTTCCTAAAGCTACTAAAAATAGGATATTAAAATAAAGATACAGCCCCAGGAACATTTATT
This sequence comes from Sparus aurata, assembly GCF_900880675.1. Classification (NCBI taxonomy): domain Eukaryota; kingdom Metazoa; phylum Chordata; class Actinopteri; order Spariformes; family Sparidae; genus Sparus; species Sparus aurata. The sequence continues at coordinate 28,673,341 of NC_044209.1, forward strand.
CTGAACTGACACAGCTGTAACTCTGTCTGTTTGGTTTTGTTTTTTATTTTATGGCAATGTATCAAAACGTTATCTATTAAATGTCCTCGTGGATTGAGGTATCTGGAGGGCAACACATTCTGATCTACTTAGTTTGTATTCAATAATGACTAATTGATTTTCATTGTGTGAGTGAAGGTCCAGGGGTTGGCTTCCAACTGTGAGGGGCCGAAGGTTAACAGACGATAAAGTGCTTAGCTAAGTTTGACCTGCATGCCAAATGGTGGGAGATGCCTAACACAGGTCAAACTCCTCTTTTAGTCTATTGGATAATTTTGCAAGGGGACCAATCAGAAGAAGTGGGTGTACTTGAGAAGGGACTCTAAAAAGGCCCTCACAGGAAGAACGAGGGGGTGGCACTTGGTAGATCTCCTTAGATCAAAGGCTGATAGGAGTTCCAATTGAGCCTTCTGCTCTCGGCAAAGCATTTTGGCCGCTTCTGATCCGGACGCAGGGCTCTAGATTCTGTTTCAATAAAGATTGCTCTATTATTCCACCCAGCCTTGCCTCCGCAGAATTCTTTTATCATCAAACTACACAACGACACCTTGGAGGAGGAAAGCCCAGAAACCTCAGGATCAACAGAGAGTTCACGTTTAGGTCGCATTGAGACAACAGAGGAAGAATGTCGGCTCCATATTGTGAGCAGTTATAAATGCACAGAGGAGAGTCACATCGTTCAGCAGCGTCATGAGTCAGTGCAGTTCAGCGTTTTTAATGGAATGGAGGTGTCTCTCTTTGTCAGAGACTAAAGATGGACCTGAATCTCAGGAGTCTCAGAGACTTCATACGTCTGAGATGCCCAAAACAACTTTTGTCGGTCGGGGGGAGGTTAAGGAGGACCTGCAGGAGTTATTCAGATCAAAACTTAGGATGTTTGAGTCAATGTCACAAGATATGGCGGCTGGGAACGTCAGGCTCAAATCTGATGTAAGTGTGCTTCTGTTGGATTAAAAGATATGAATAACAAGGAGCAGATTCTGCGCCGGGGGGTCGAAATACTCACTGCTGAGGAGGTCCAACTTAAACAACTGAATGAGACAAACCAGGCAGAGATTAAACAGCTGAAGGCCGCAGTACGTGCTCTGAAGGAAAGTGAAGACTCTCTTAAGCAGCAGCACGTCAGCATCGCCAACGAGCTGTCTCAATATGAATCTCTGACAGAGAGACAAAACCAACAGAACAAAAGCCTGAAAACGGCTGTGCAAGATCTTCAGTGCCGGCTGAATGAGGCTGAGCAACAGCCTCAAATGTTGATAAAGATGAGCTCATAAAAAAGCAAGACCATGAAACTGAGTTCAATCAGCAACTGGTAGAGGAGCTCAACACCAAAAGAACTGATATGAACCAGTCCATCTGTGATCTTAAAGACCAGCTAGAGGCGGGAGGCAGGAGGAGGAGGTACTGGCTTGTGTTCAGTAGAAAAACAGATCATACAGGTGAAACGACATTCATAAAAGAGATTATACAAAGGAAACAAAAGCGAAGGCACATCTATGGAAATTTCGCCCGAGTCCTGAACGCCCTTATATAAAGCAGAGTTAACTCACAGCCGGCACTCCTGGAGGAACTTTGAGAGGTAAATGGACACACTTAGTTAAAATGATCAATATGCGTGTATGAGCAAATGATGTTAGTCTGCTTTTAATTAAGTCTTCAGCACAATATGTTGATGTTCTTGTCTGATATAAATGCACATGTTGAACCGTGTTTAATCAGAGAGGGAGACGGTACATTTCTCAGGAAATAAACTCTCACCATACAAGTTGGAAGGTCAAGATTGGAAAACTGTACAAGTGCATTTACTGAAGTACTTTTACTGAAGTGCAGTATGGAGGGACTGCAAATATTGCACTTCGTACTCTATTAAGTATATATGATCACTTTAATTTCTAGTTGCTGTACAGATTACATGTTGCATCAGAGCAATGCATTTTTTAATGTATTTAATCCACTGATTAAAATAATCAGAAAAATGCTTAATATCTTACTTAATTAATAATCAGTCAACCCCCTACTAATTACCCCCTGTAATTACTCTAACTAGTAGTTTTGATACTTAAGTAGAGTTAATATTTGATACATGAAGACTTTTACTCAAGTACGACTTTCAGGTTTATTATGTTTGAATGGATTCTGAACAGTAATAAACTTCTCTCCTGCAGCGATACTGACATGTAGTACGAGTGGGCTGAAGATGACTTTGACTTGCCCCCTGGTGTCGGTCGTCTGGGCCTCTCGGTCTCTCGGTAGAAAGTACGTCATGTACCATGGCACCACCAAGGAGAACGCTCAATCCATCTGGAAATCAGGTTTCCGTCAGTCTGCAGGGAAAGTGATCCGCATCGATCGTCAAAACCACCCTTATCAGAAGACCTGGCATGACCTCGGCTACGACGCCGCCTGGGTGCCACCCAACTGTGGGATGGTGAGGAGCGGTTTGGAGGAGGATTGTGTCTGGGATCCAAATAGAATCCAGATTATTAACATCATCGACCCACTCCCAGTCCAACCCTCCTCTGGATGTGGAGCATATGGTCACAAGTGAGCTCTCCCAACAGCTACCAATTTATTTTTGTATTTTATTTTTATTTTTTATTTTTATGTTGTTTATTTCGGGCATGTCAATTCATAAACATCACATTTCATCATTGTTCAAATAATACAACACACATGGCCGAAAGGGAAAAGCGGGAGAAGCCAAAGCTTATCAAGTCCCGCCCCCATTACCCACAGGATAAAATCTTCATCCTGATCTTTTCTTGTCTTTTGCATTTTACATTTTTCTTAATTTTTTTTTTTTACCTAACAACTTCTTTTGTTATGACCTTTGATCCTAAGTTATCTCACATTGTTGATACACATTATAACAACATCCTGCTATGTACAACTGGCATTGGCCTTGGACCATACAATTTTCTCAGGTTCAACTTATTGTTTGGGTACAGAATGGTATTCGTTATGCTCACATGCCGTCTCAACACAGTGTCTGCACAGTGTCTGTTGATTCGTGCCTCTGACCTTTATCAACCCTCCTGTATTGATCTGTACTGATCAACAATTGAATGTACATACTTTTTCTTGAAGCCACTTAGTGTTGCTGATTTTTTGACATCTTCTTCTAGCACATTCCATTGTTTAACACCTTTGACCGATAAAGAAAAGGATTTTAACGTAGTTCGTACTTTACTTTGCCTGAAAATCATGTTCCCTCTGAGACTGTCTCTCCTCTCTGTCTAGGAAGAGTATTTGCAAATTATGAGGGAGGCTTTTGTTAGCAGCCTTGTACATCATTTGTAGTGTGCGATAGTTTATAGTTTATTTTCAAATGTAGTTTGTATATTTGGATAAAAGTTAATGACATTTTATTGAGTAACTGTGTCATTGTCAGGATAAATTGGTGATGTTAAATCTGATCTCCTGTCTGGTTTTGTTGAAGGATTAAATAGTAACACCAGAGTTTAGAGCAGCACTTGAAGAGGCAGTGATGTAAAGAACAGAGAAGTTTGTGACTGATGAATCACGATCTGTCACATTTTACCTCTTTGTAAATGTGCAGCAGAGAATCCGAGCAGTAACAACGAGGTTTATGTGTCATCGGTTAATGCAGTGGAGCTCACAGAGGGAGAACTGTGTGTGATCAGCCATCTTGTTTTTACATTTCTACTGTCGTCAAATAAATGTGTCCATTCATCCTTGATGTGAAGGTGTTGGAGGTAGAGGACATCCCAAAGCTTTCCTCACAGAGTAACCTGCAAGCTTAATGTACAGAGTCAGTGCTGACGGCATCATTTCATTGACTAAAGATGGAGACTGAACTGATTTACATTTGTTTGTCTGAGAGTTGATGAATTCATCCAAATTCTTTTTTAAATAAAAACAATGATTTAAATCCAAAACCTGATCTCATCTGTAGTTATTCTTGTTCCTAAACATAACCAGAGCTAAAATATTAAATATTGTTGTCCCAGCATTAAGAAAACCTAAAGTTTGATCATATCTGTGGTTTGCAGAAACATATAATACAAACATTTAAGTTCACCTCTAATGACCTGATAGTTGAGGCCTGTAAAGCTGCATAACTCCCATGCTCACATCTGCAGACGAGGCCTTGAAATCCCAACGTCACTGTTGCCCCTACAACACCCAAATAAGCACATCCTGTTAGATTTTGAACGAAAGTCAAAAGACAGATCATACGGGTGAAACGAAACTGAAGGCACATTTGAAGGAAATTCCGCCCAAGTCCTGAACGCCCTTAGTTAAAGCAGAGTGAACTCACAGCCTAAACTTGTGGAGGATCTTTCAGAGGTACGTGGACAAACTTTATCTTCTCCTGACAAAAAAAATCAATCAATAGCCGTATATGAGGAGATGATGTTAGTCTGATTTTAATGGAACCTTCAGCACAATATGTTGATGTTCTTGTCTGATATAAATGCACATGTTGAACCGTGTTTACTCAGAGAGGGAGACGGTACATTTCTCAGGAAATAAACTCACAAGTCGGAAGGTCAAGATTGAAAAACTGTGAAAGAATCCATTTGAAAGAAACTGTCAGCAGTGATGGAATGTAACCAAGTACATTAACTAAAGTACTTTACTTAAGTTCAATTTTTAGGGACTGAATATTGCACTTTGTACTCTATTAAATGTCTATGATCACTTTAATTTCTAGTTACTATACAGATTACATGTTGCATCAGAGCAATGCATTTTTTAATGTATTTAATCGACTTATTAAAATGATCCGAAAAATGCTTAATATCTGACTAATGATCAATATTCAGTCAACCCCTAGTTCACAGTGTATAATTACTCTTACTAGTAGTTTTGATACTTAAGTAGAGTTAATATTAGATACATAAAGACTTTTACTCAAGTACGACTTTCAGGTTTATTATGTTTGAGTGGATTCTGAACAGTTATAAACTTCTCTCCTGCAGCGATACTGAGACCAACATGTATTACCAGTGGGCTGAAGATGACTTCGACGTGCCTCCTGGTGTCGGTCGTCTGGGCCTCTCAGCACCAGTAGATGGTAGAAAGTACGTCATGTACCATGGTACCACCAGGCAGAACGCTCAAGCCATCCTGAGATCAGGTTTCCATCAGTCTGCAGACGGGATGCTCGGCCCCGGCGTCTACCTCAGCAGGGACCTGAAAAAAGCGAGCCGCTATCCCATTGAATACCCTGAGTCTGACAGGGCCGTCCTTAAGGTTCTGGTCGACGTGGGGAATGTGATCGCCATCAATCGTAAATACCATCCACTTCAGAAGACCTGGCATGACCGCGGCTACGACACCGCCTGGGTGCCACCCAACTGTGGGATGGTGAGGAGCGGTTTGGAGGAGGATTGTGTCTGGGATCCAAATAGAATCCAGATCAGTAAAATCATCAAACCACTCCCAGTCCAACCCTCCTATGGATATGGAGCATATGGCTACAAGTGAGCTCTCCAAACAGCTACCAATTTATTCTTGTATTTTCAAATATATTTTTGTATATTTGGATAAAAGTAACTGACATTTTACTTAGTAACTGTGTCATTGTCAGAATAAATTGGTGATTTTAAATCTAAGCTCCTGTCTGGTTTTGTTGAAGCGTTAAATAGTAACACCAGAGTTTAGAGCAGCACTTGAAGAGGCAGTGATGTAAAGAACAGAGAAGTTTGTGACTGATGAATCACGATCTGTCACATTTTACCTCTTAAATGAGTAAATGTGCAGCAGAGAATCCGAGCAGTAACAACAAGGTTTATGTGTCATCGGTTAATGCAGCCACTAAAGGAGTGTAGCTCATTGCTGCTGCTGCTGCTGCTGCTGCTGCACAGTTCTTTAGCTCAGGGGCTTTGTGCTAGCATTAGCCGCTAAAGGAATGTGTTGCTGCCACTGCAACTTTGTTCTTCAGCTTGGAGGCTGTGTGCTTCATGCTAATGTTAGCTGCTAAGGAGTGCTTTAGACCATAAAGAAGTGCGTTGCCACCACGTCACTGTTCTTTAACTCGAGCTAAGTAAACATACAGGAAGTCAGAGTGTTTGTTTGAGTGATGAGTCACAGCTTTGTTTTTTGTTTTTTATTAGTCAACTCAGGCGACAGAAAACTGTCACCCACCCAAACAGCAAATAAGTGTTATTAATGCATCTGCACACACACCTTAAGAAAAGTGAGGGGGTACTTTTAAACTTGAGTTAACATTAAAATGACTCATACTTGAGCAAAGATGGAGGCTGCTGGTGATGTCAGCTTTCTGCCTGAGGCTGTGGTAGAGATTTACTCATGTGGAGGAATGTTTGATTTATTCTGTCATGTGGTGGTTCAGCCTTCACACTGGTTATTATTATGTCCAGAGGGTCCGGGTGTCCAGAGGTGCAGATAAGATGAGCCTTAAAGAAGTTCCAGAATGACAGAGAAACAGCTTCGACAGAAATGTTCACATCCTGCCAGGTGTTGTTAATCACGAGGACTTCAGATGCACCCAAAGATGAAACTTTTGTGTCACAGCAAAACAGAGTTGCAGCATTCTCCTAAACAGCTGCAGTAGCTGGAGTTTTTGTCTTCTCTCTCGCAGGCGCCCAGCTGGAAAAACAAACATCTGTGCCCTAATAAAGTAGGAGAGTCATATTGATCCGGTGCTGTCCAATCACTGTTCAGCTGCTGCTGGCTGGCGAGAGGAAAACTGACCCTCATACCCAAATAAGTACATCCTGTCTTGACTGTAACTGAAACTTATGAAACAGTGCAAGAAGAGAAACGAAACTCAACTAAGAATGCAAATTTGTGGGATTTCTGCACAAAACCTGGAGGTCCGTCTAAAGAAGCAAAGTGAACTCACAGCCTGCGCTGTCAGAGGAGCCTGGAGGAAGGTACGTGAACACACTCTTTCCCATAAAAAGTCTGCACTTTTACTCTTAACTTAGTCAATACTCTGTGAACGAGAATTAGGAGGCCAGAACTTTATAGCTAGAAGTTAAATCAAAGGCATGTACGTTTATGAATGAAGGCAAACTCCACTACAGTAAGAAAAACAACACATTTAATAGACATAAAGCTGTAGACAGTCACCTGGACTTCACACTCTCACTAGTTTTAATGTCTTCATCTGTAGATTATGTCACAGACAAGAAGAGAAAACACAAAACAGATGAAGGAAAGAACTTTTCCTGTGCACTCTCTTTTTTCTTTACCTCCTCTTTCTCCCCCCTTCAAACACATTAAAGGTCCTTTTTGAAAGAAACACCCTCGAATAATAACGTTTAGGGTTTTTTAATGAGGTGAAGTTAGTTTTAGGTTGGATATTAAACAGACATTCACTCCGGAGTCAACCAGCAGCACTTCTGACTCATTTTCCCCGGTGTTGGCAGCAGGAGGACAGTTAGCACCTCCCAAAAGCTCTCGCTGTGCTGGAGGCTGATTTCAGGACAATCAATAATTTAATTCTATTGTTTGTTTTGATTGAAATTTGAATCACTTCTGTATATTCTGGTTTCACTCCTGTATTGTCAATATGTTTAGTGTCTTTGCATGGAATCCCTCTGAAGTCTTTCCTCTAATAACCTTCTCTCCGACAGGGAAACCAACATGCAGTACCAGTGGGCTGAAGATGACTTCGATGTGCCCTATGGAGTGGGTCAGCTGGGCCTGTCTGAGCCGGTCAGTGGTAGAAGGTACATCATGTACCATGGCACCACTAAGAGGGCGGCCCAGTCCATCATGTGGAGAGGTTTTCAGCAGTCTGCAGGCGGGATGCTCGGCCCCGGCGTCTACCTCAGCAGAGACCTGCAGAAAGCCAGCCGCTATCCCATTGATCACCCTGAGTCTGACAGGGCCGTCATCAAGGTTCTGGTCACCGTGGGGAAAGTGATCCGCATCAATCGTCAATACCACCCACTTCAGAAGACCTGGCATGACCACGGCTACGACACCGCCTGGGTGCCACCCCACTGTGGGATGGTGAAGAGCGGTTTGGAGGAGGATTGTGTCTGGGATCCAAAACGAATCAAGATCATTAAAATCATCAACCCACTCCCAGTCCAACCCTCCTATGGATATGGAGCATATGGCACAGTCCAACACCAACACCCAGTCGAACCGGACTCTGGAGCATGTTTCTATTTGTTTTTGTTCTTCATTGTAATGTTTGTTTTTTTTATAAATTCAGGGAGAAACTGAATGACGTTGCATTTTGTAGTCAAAAGTGTCATCATAACATGCAAAACAAATGCGTCATATTAAAGTTGCTGTCTGGTGTAACTTTATTTGGTCATGCTATAATTGTTTTCCAAGCTGCTTCCAAGCGTCCTGTAAGATGGACATTCCATAAGTGAATAAACAAGCTGTTCTCAGAGGAAAATAAGGTCCCAGAACTCTGAAGCGAGGAAGGTGGCAGGGTCCGCCACAGAATGAACTGTGTTCTTGTTTATTCATTTTATTCAGCTATGAAAACAAACAGAGAGCAGAAAAAGAAATCAGCCAATGAAAATCTTTCTCTGCTCATAAATATTTTTATATTTATAAATAATTTCCCAGTCTGGGATCATTAAAGTAATTCTATCTATCTATTTCTTCACCCAAAACTACAGAGTGTTCCTTTAAGACACATTTCGAAATATGAAGTTATACTTTTATTTTTACTTCTGATCTTCAACTTGATTTCAATACTTAGGTATAAGAAGTGTGTAGTATTTAATGGCATCTGTCTGGGAGGATGATACTTGTATCCTTTAGTAACTTCATGGCTCTTGTTCTCACACAGTGGTGGAATGTAACTAAAAACTTGTACTCAATTACTCGACTTCAGTACCAATTAGAGGAGTTTTGACAGTTTCTACTTCAACTCCACAAAAGGTCTGTCAGAAGAGTTGAGATCCATCTACTCCTGTCTGAGTATAAGTATACACACACACACACACACACAAACACGAACCATACATCATACATAGTCCTGAAATGATTCTGCAACATGTTAAAGCTTTGCATTATGTTTGCCGTAAATTCATTTAAAAGAAAAGGTATTATAATCATTATTAAAATCATTAGAATGAAATGTTGGATAAAAAAAGTGAAAAAGGGAAAGGTGCAGTGTGCCTGTGTAAAATAAGGAACTGCACTCAAAGTTTGTCACTCTGTCTCTGATGATCAGAATGAGAGGTAAGTACTGGCTTTGCAAAGTAGAAGAATGTGTAAGGTGTGATTATGTTTTTAATTATGTATTAATTAATCAATCAATGTCTTAAAAGTTAGCAATGTAATGAAGGGATTGTTGAAGCATTAAAGTAAAGCAAAGAAGGGTAAAGGTGGTTGTGAGGGACAAGGAGGAAAAGGAGGTGAACTAGAACATGTTAAACTGTTGAACTTGGTTATGAATGAGGTGAAAAATTGTACAATGTGATTATAACCAATATATTAAAGTTTGGAGAGCTAATGATAATCAGTAAAAGGTGTTGAGCTCAGGTCATGAGGAAATGTTAAAGAACTGGTCGGGTCAACATGAGGCCGAGAGGATGTGTCAGAACCTGATCACGCATTGGGCACGGGCACAGACCGGGAACGCCGCATGTTAACGTATTAAGGAATCTTAATCAAGGGGTGATCAGCTAGTGGATGGAGAGATGCTGAAAAATTGTCCAAATAAGGGCACGAGACCAAGCTGATATCGGAAGTAAGAGGGTATAAAACCTGAGGAGCACGGACTGAAGTTCGTTCTTCCACTCGCTCCAGCCTTGAGACAACACCTGAGACGGATTACATGAACAGCCCGGACATCGCAAAAAGGATTACAAGAAATCTTCAGCAGCAACAAACCAATGGAATAATAAAACGGATTAACCATTTTTACCAACAAACTGTGGATTATAATTTGACTTTGGAATACTTTTGTTCACTCCGCTGGAAGAAAGTTTAAACTTTGAGGAGATTACAAGACCTCCGGCCGGGTTGGTGATTCACCTCAGGATCGGAAGCTTTCAGCAGGAAGGAAGAGGCCAGCCATGGATCGACCAAATTCTCTTTGTCCCAGATCCAACCAGGTAATTTAACCAACCTCAGCTCTTGATTTGATTTAGTATTTACCAGGTTTAGATTTTAGAAATATTTTTGGATAATGATTGATTGTAATTGAAATGAGTATGCTTTGCCCTTGCTAAAGTCTATGCAATAAAACCAACATAACATAGTTAAAGTTAAAGTAGTGGACATTGATTTTATATCTCTTTGATGGAAGTAAAAGTCAGGTGTTAAGTGTGCATAATATCTTAAGGGTTCTTAAAGGTTACTCTAGCCTACCAAATTGAAACAGTCCCTTAGGGTTTACCAAAAGCCCTTAAAATCCAACCTAGCACCATACCAAGAGCCCAGATCATTTAGAGGAGAGCTGCCATCAACGGGCGTGGCTGGTGGCCGTATCTGACTCAAGGGCTTCATGTCAGGTGCCAAACCAGAGGAAGCAGGTAGACGTTCGGATTCAGGCAGTGAGAAGCTAGGTGAGTCTCCTCATTACCAGCTACATTTACGGGAAATGCTGAAGGTTTAATTATAAAACATTTATTGTCATCGGAATGAAAACTGGTGTGTGAGCCAAATGAATACAAAAGAAAATATGTTGTGAATGTGGGTCTGAGGGGTGCTGCCAGTTACCAAACCTGTTCCCTCTCAACTCATCTGTCACTTTACATGATGTGCAAACATATAAACCGTCTGACTGTAAACGAAAGTGATAGAATCGTGCAAAAATTGCATTAAAGTCAAAGATGGACACAAATTTCCCTAAAGGTCCCTCCCAAATACTGAAGGTCCTTATAAAAAGTGAACTCAGAGCCTGCAGTCTCAGAGGAACCTGGAGAAGGTACGTGACCACACTTTATTCCCTGAAACAGAAAATATAATGAACATGAAGAGACAAAGTTACGTTAGTCTGTCAGAGAGACAGGGTTTTTTGTTTTTTCTCATTTTTTGTTGATTGATCCTCAGCACTAAAACATTTTTTTTTAATTTGACGTCTTATCTAACAATGATGAGAGCAGTTAAATAACACATCACTGGAGGCCAATACCAACAAACATTACTGTAATCACAGTTATTATAACTTGAACTCTGACAGTGAGTGAGTACAACTGGATGTGGATTCAAAGAGATGTACTTCTTCTTCAAGTGTTATCTTTAAATGTTGTTTCTTTGAACAGACTCTTGACTCTAAACCTCTCTCCTACATCGACACTGAGACCAACATGAACCAGCAGCAAGAGTGGGCTGAAGACGACTTCGATGTGCCTGTTGGAGTAACTAAACTCGGCCACGATGAACCGGTTAGTGGTAGAAAGTACATCATGTACCATGGTACCACCAGGCAGAATGCTCAAGCCATCCAGAAATCAGGTTTCCGTCAGTCTGCAGGCGGGATGCTCGGCCGCGGCGTCTACCTCAGCAGAGACCTGCAGAAAGCCAGTCGCTATCCCATTAGTCACCCTGAGTCTGGCAGGGCCGTCCTTAAGGTTTCAGTCGACGTGGGGAAAGTGATCGCTATCAGATATCAAGACCACCCACGTCAGAGGACCTGGCATGACCACGGCTACGACACCGCCTGGGTGCCACCCAACTGTGGGATGGTGAAGAGCGGTTTGGAGGAGGATTGTGTCTGGGATCCAGATCGAATCAAGATCATCAGCATCATCAACCCAACCCCAGTCGAACGCCCACGCCCAGTCCAACCCTCCAGTTCATGGAGTGGATCGAGTTACAGGTGAGCACCAGAGTCGTGTTACTTTCCACCTGTTAGTGTACTGATTGAGCTCAAAGCACCGCTGTGGTTTAAAGTTGAACCTAGCTCAACTTTTGCCGCAATGTGACGTCATCTGGAAAGGCACTGCGATGTCCAATCACATTCATGCAACACACATTTTCAGTTATTGTATCACCACCACAGCAACATTTTTAAACCTCTGTGCAGTATTTTGCATCTGATGAACCTTCAAACTCTTCAATTTATTACTCAAACTAAACTTCATGATGGTATTTCATGTCTCACCCACACAGCCTGTTGTTGCTCATAATGATCCCCCCATGCTCTTCCCAGCTACCGTGGCTGTAATCAGGCTAACAGTTTCTTTCTGATACTCATCTGTGTGATAAGCTACAGGCTAAAGTCATCCCGAGATTTAAATGGATTGTGTGTATTAATGTGTTAATTTGCTGATGATGTTTGGTTTCTTTGCACTGAGAATCATTGTTCCTCTTTCCTACAGCGGTTGGTCGCTGCCCTGTCAGCACAGCTGCTGTCTCTGCGGACACCGCCCGTGGCCTCAGAGCAGTTGGATGGAAAACAGGAGGATGTTTCCCCCGTATAACCCAATGACGGCGCTTCTAAGGTATAAGCTATAATGTGTCATATCCTATACCATCTTAGTTTAGTCTCTTAGCGACCTATCCTTTAAATTGCAGTGCATTTAGTGGTTGTTGAGATATTTCACTCAGAACCACAAATGTCAGCCTGAGAGAAGTGAACAGATGTGTGAAGTCACTAGGATACGTATTCTCAAAAATATCTAAATATCTTTTCAGAGTATTTGAAACAGTTTTCCTTATTTGTAGTGTGTTGTTGAATCATTCATTCATGTTGTAGTGTCTTTCCTGCAGTGTTTTATTTGCGTCATGTCTAGTTCCTGTGCACTGAATCCTTCTCTCTTCCTACAGAAGCGCTGGCTTCAGGACCCAGCCGTTACAGTGGCTGGAAAATGACAGTGATGACAGTGATTTTTAGTGGGAGTTCTATGAAAAGATCAGCTCTGGTAAAAAGACCACCAAGACCCAGGCCACCACCAGTAAGAAGAAGAAGAAGTAAAAGTTCTGTACTCCCCAACAAGTAAAAGCTTGTCTCGCTGTTATCCTGTTTGCGCTAAGCTTGCCAATTATGTCACATCATCTTGATCAGTATGTTTAATTTGGATGATAGCGATCTTGTACCAAGAACCAAAGCATGCAAATAAAATCTTCTGTTCCTTGTCTGTCTCTGCTCATTCTTCAGCCTCATCACTAACGGTTCTGACTCATCACTAACGGTTCCCCACAAGGGGGCTCAGGTACGGTGGCCCAGAGAGGTCACAGCACTGCAACTTAAAAAAACACATGCAAAAAGACAAAACACAAACAAATTAATAAAAAACAACTTCATCAGTTTGACAACACATGCACAGCATTTAGAAAATGTGCTGCAAAGACCACAACACATTAGAAAAACTTGCTGCAAATAGACCGTCACACAACATAAGTGTTTCCAGAGGACACTTAAAAGTGATGCACATTAAGGTTCTCTTTCCGTCAGTGGTTTTGGAAAATTAGAAAAAAAGTAAGTGTTTTAGATTTATTTTAACATTGTGATCGCATGATTCAGATATAAGCCTATTAGTCCAAGATTCATATACTGCTGAACTTAGTACTTCCTAGACTACTTGCGTGAATAATATGAAGTACTTTTACTGTGTACTTTTCAAGTAATACTTTGTCAAAATCCTTATATTATGATATTGAAAACTTTGTAATTTAGTTTATTTTAGGCTAATAAATAATTTATTAATGCCAATATTTATTGTACAGTTATTGTAGTAGTTGTGGTCTGTCTGTGAGAGATAGGGGCAAAATGGCCGACAGCCATCGACATCAGACTGACCCTCAGTTGTACTCATTAACTACAAAATACTTATCAAAAACAAAGATGGGAACATTAATATTTGACAGGAGTTTCTACCTGATGAATGAAAGAATTGCCAAAATATCACACTGTGAGCAACAGGAGATTCTGGATCGTTGGCGCTCTTGTGTCTGAAGTCGATACAGCCGAGAGTGTGAGTCTGTCTGCAAGCAGCACAACATTTCCTACTGATCTGATAGAATGAGCACCAACCAGAAAACATGTCAGTCCACAGAACTTGATGACAGGAAATCAGGATCCAGATCAGGAAACACTTTCACACATCTGTGGAAATTTTGTGTATTTGTGGAGGTTTTGTGAGTCATTGTGGAGGTTTTGTGTGTCATTGCGGAGGTTTTGTGTATTTGTGGAGGTTTTGTGTATTTGTGGAGGTTTTGTGTGTCATTGCGGAGGTTTTGTGTGTATTTATGAACGTTTTTTGTGAATTTGTTAAGTTTTGTGGAGTTTACGTGTGGAATTATGGAGGTTTTGTGTGTCATTGTGGAGGTTTTTTGTGAATTTGTGGAGGTTTGTGTATATTTGTGGAAGTTTTGTGTATTTGTGGACGTGTTTAATGAATTTGTGGAGGTTTGTAGAGATTTTGTGTGTCATTGTGAAGATGTTGAGTCTCTGTGTGGAGATTTTGTAGTTTTTGTGTGTATTTATGGAAGTTTTTTGTGTCATTGTGAGGATTTTTAATCTTTTTTGGGGAGGTTTTGAGTGTATCCTTAAAAAACATTTAACATGTGTATACACTGACAGCCACAACATTAGAACCAGTGACAGGTGAAATAATAACATGGATCATTGTGTTCCAATGTCATGTTCGGCTGTGAAACCATGAGTTCTAGCATTCATGTGGATGTCTCTGTGACAAACACCAGTCACCCAAACACAGCTGCAGACCGAGTACACCCCCTCATGGCAGCAGCACTCCTTGATGGCAGTGCCCCCCCAGCAGGACAACGCACCTGCAACACTGCAAAAACTGCTCAGGAACGACCCGAGGAACGTGGGAAAGAGCTCAAGGTGTCAACCTGGCCTCCAGATCCCCCAGATCTCAATCCAACTGAGCTTCCACTGGATGCAGTCAGAGCCAAGAACGATCCACGGGGGCCCCAACGTGGATGGGAGTTGGTTCGGGCGCATCCCGCAGCTGCTCAACTGGATTGGGATCTGGAGAATGAGGAGGCCAGTTTGACACCTTGGGTTCTTTGCCATGAGGGGGTGTAGTTGGTCTGAACGGTGTTTGGGTGGGTGGTGTTCGTCAAAGAGGATCCACAGAAATGACAGAACTCAAAGTTTCCCAGCAGAACATTTGATTGTAACAAAGATGACCAATGCTCACTTCACTTGTCACGTTTTAATACTGTGGCTGAACAGTGGAGATATACATGTTAAATAAATATAAATTATATCATTTATATTATATATAAATGAGATCAAATAAATGCAGGTGTTCGAAACAGACACACTGTTTATATTTCCTCTCAGTAAACAAAACCCATTTAACTTGCTGAACTGAAACACGGCCAGTTGCCAGCAATATAGCACTTAAACCCATTTAAAATACTACTTTATTTCCCATTGAAGTAACATTGCTTGTTTGCAAATTAGTTTGCCTTTTTAATTAATTTTTTTAAAAGACAAACAGAAAAAGAGGGAGAGAGACTAGTGTCCCAACAGTGACACTGTGGTGGCTTCTGCCAACGCAAACAGTATTCAACAACTTGTGAATGAGACTCGACTATTCTATATATTCTATATCTATATCTCACACTTTCTGCCTTTAACTTTTGCACCTATATTGCACTGACCTTGTTGGACCAGGTGTCTCTCCTCTCCGGGTCTGATCACCATACAGGTCAGAGCTGTTCCACCTGAAGCTGAAGCCACTGTTCACCTGGAGAGAGGAGGAAGTACTTTAGCATAGCATGATGACTACATGTGTGTGTGTCTGTGTGTGTGTATTCTGATCGTAACAAAAAAAAGATGTAATCAGACTACAGACACGTCCGGCAAAAATGGGATTTCTTACAGGATTATAATTTTATAATAAAGAATGATATAGCAGTCTGTAAGCATGTGCATGACATCACTTCAGGAGTCTCACATCACTCTGCACTGTAAAATCTACAATAATCTGATTCAATAAATGTGTTTTTAACCCTTGTATGAAGCAACATTTATTGCTTCATACAAGGGTAATATGATTTTAGTCTATCTTTTGACACACAGGGAGTCATAAATAACACATTAAAACAGAACTGAGACAAACACACTGAATACATTATGTGCAGGCTACAATGAAGCTTTATATTGTATGTTAAACTACTTTAGCGGCTCAAAATGACCTTCTAGATGCTGACATACTAGCAGACATTATTACACACAACACAACACATGGAGCCTGTTAGCTAACTGTACTGTAACGATGCTAGTTTAACAAGTTAACATTACACAGCAGGATAATGATCAGACACACACGTCAGCTAACATGCAAACCTGTCTGTAAAAACAAGACGATGAAATGACTCAGACGTCTCTATAAGCTCGTTATAGTGTCTTTAGTTAATTAAGGCAGCTGAGCCGCTGCTAACGTGTTTCCAAACCGTGCAGTGCATCTCCAACAACTTTACAGTCAGCTAGCTAATATAACATAACCACTCACTCACACTGACCAGCAAACGTTAGCTAACCAGACTTCAAGCCGATGTTACCAAAACTACAGTGACCTAAATTTAATTAGCTGTGCATTATTCATGTAATAAACACGGCAGAGAAAAACGGCCAAAATCACAATGGAGTTTGGTGCACCAAGCAAAACATAACGTCCATAGTAACTAATTGGATGGATTACGGAAGGATTAGCTATGTTCCAGCCGAATTTACCTCAACACTTAACAGATAACTGAGACGTCTTCAGCTTCTGTTCAGAGTTATTTCAGAAACATTTGAGGCTAAAACAAATC
This sequence comes from Sparus aurata, assembly GCF_900880675.1. Classification (NCBI taxonomy): domain Eukaryota; kingdom Metazoa; phylum Chordata; class Actinopteri; order Spariformes; family Sparidae; genus Sparus; species Sparus aurata. The sequence continues at coordinate 28,690,033 of NC_044209.1, forward strand.
TGACCGACATGAGAGGGAGGCTGGCTCCCTTTAACCTGCGCATATGTAAAACTTGGGCTTAGACAGCGCATTAAGGTAGTTATTATGTGGAGCTCGCGGATATATGAAGGAACATCACCTGGGCTCATTACCTGAGATCTGCAGGTAATAACTGATCAGTACAGCTCCCACACAGACATGAATACACCTGTACTGAGCAGGTAACTGGACACATAAAGCAGAATCATACAGAACAGTTTACTGACCGTGTTCGTGTCGTCAGAGAAGAGCCGCTGGAACCAGAGTGACGATCAGTCAGCCATTATTAAAGGAATCTAAGTTTTGGAGGGAAATGCACTACATTCACGCGGGAAACGAACGAGACCGCCCCTTTTGGAGGGCACCACCTGGATTCGTCAGAAAATCTGAGGGCGGGACTCACTTTACTACGTTTTACTAACAGGAGGATTATCTGTATGTTAGCTCAGGTGGTAGAACCCGCCCCGGGTTCGAATCCACGTGTGGGGTCCTTTACTGCTCCGTTTCCTCGATTCTCCTAATCTGTGTTTTGAATAGAGGGTCAAATGAAATTAAATCAAATATTATGAGACACAACACAGGTTAACCATTACTAATAGGGTTAAAAAAAATTGTAAAAAAAGAAAAGAAAAGAAAAAGCTCAGTATTATTATTGTTTATTGTTAAATTAAACTGTCCTGAAGTTGCTGTGACAAATATCCCTGTTTGCAGAACCATTGAAGGAGTTCTGATTCTGATTCTGAGTCAATCACGATCCATCCAATCATGAACTGCATGAGGAGGTCAGTGACATAATATTCTGATCAGTCATAAATAAGAAAATGTTTTTAATATTTTATCACATTATATTTGTGTTGGAACAGTCACATGGTTCTGACATCGACCCTGATGTCCAGTAGGTGGCGCCTGCTTGACACAGTCCCTCCAGGTTTGACAACCGCTCTGAAGAGCTGCTGGCAGTGACTGTGGGTCAGACTGCAGTCTCACATCAGACCCATGAAACATACTACACTTTTACAGTAATTATTCCCGGTAATAAACTGAAGGTATCATGAGGTATCCTTCCAGATTTCAAAGTAAAGGACGACGTGAGAAAAAAAAGACAAAAAAAACAACATTGTTTCCATAAGTTGTCCAAGATTCATGTACTGCTGAATTTAGTACTTCCTAGACTTGCATGCATGATATGAAGTACTTTTACTGTGTATCTAGCGGTTGTTGAGATATTTCACTCAGAGTTAGCAGATGTGTGAAATCACATTTACATTTAGGGCATTTATCAGACATTCTCTGGGGAGCTGTTTTCAGAAATATCAAAATATTTGTTTCATAATATTTGAAACAGTTTTCCTTATTTGTACTAGTTTGTTGTTGAATCATTCATTCATTTTGTAGTTTCTTTCCTTTATTGTTTCATTTGTGTCATGTCTAGTTTTTTTGTACTGAGTCTTGGCACCAGCAGGACCTAGCTGTCAGTGGCTGGAACATGGCAGTGATCTTTTCTTGGAGTGCAGTCAACAGATCAGCTCTGCTAAAAAGACCACCAAGACCCGGGCCACCACCAGTAAGAAGAAGAATAAGTAAAAGTTCTGTACTCCCCTACAAGTAAAAGCTGTTGCAGTGTTTGTGCTCAGCTTGTCAATTATGTCACATCATCATTGGATGTTAGCGATCTTGTACCAAGAACCAAAGCATGTAAATAAAATCTTCTGTTCCTCATCTGTCTCTGCTCATTCTTCAGCCTCATCACTAACGGTTCAGATCATGTGTCTAAGGCAAGTTCTGCACATGTAAGGAGTGTCTTTTTGGGATTTATGGACTCATTATCTCCTCCATTAAAGTCAAGTTGAAATCTTCAAGAGGACAGATTAGGTCAAATGTAAAGAAAATTCCAGGTATTCCAAAAAACCAGTTAGCACCTTATCCACATGATGTCTTCACTATAGAGACCTTAATAGGACAGAAGGACAAATACATCCACACAAGAGGCAAAACACGAGGACACAATTCACACAGACGGAGACAAAGATCCAGATGTGAGATGTCTGAAATGAGCCTCTGGAAGAAGATGGAGAGAACAAAACCAGATAGAACGAGTGAAGGAGGAAGAGATCGTGTCTATTTTTAGATGTTCATTCAATTAGATTTCTGGCACTTCTCTGCAATATGCATGAAATCAGACTAATCTGGTGGAAAGTGTATTAGCAGACGAGCAGAGTGAGATTCATAGAACTGCTGGAGCATACTGCGTGTGTGTGTGTGGGTTGTGTGTGTGTGTGTGTGTGTGTGTGTGTGTGTGTGTGTGTGTGTGTGTGTGTGTGTGTGTGTTTACTGCATGGATGAAGACCTCGTTAATTTAGTTTGTTATGAATATTATTTCCATTATCTTTCACTGTTGGCCTGTACAGTTGGCTTCACTGTTATTTGCTTCCAAATCAATAATAAAAAAAAAGAATAAACAATAATACAAGTGATAGAAATAATAATTGAAATAAGATTATTTAATATAACAATTAAAGTGTCTTTACAAGATGTCAATACAATAAAATAGATAATGATAATCATATAAATGATAAAGTTTAATGTTGATAAAACAGCTTAAACAGTTACGATAAACAAACATGCAGATTAATATATTATTTATCCTCATTTGTGTCCTTAAACGTCATGTTGAGAGTGAAAATTGGCACAACAGACACATTTACATTTACATTTACAGTCAAAGTCACAGAGATGAAAACGAACATGAAGATAAGACAGGAATGTGGTTCTGCAGTGTGCTGCCAGCTGCCAAACCCGATTCCCTCAACTCACCTGCAACTGTACATGATGCGCAAAATTATAAACTACACTGTGGTGCATATTATATAAGTAAATTAAAAATGTCTTAATGTCTAAAATAGAATATAGCCAGCTTCAAACAGTGTTGTGGGACCTGATGATCCTCTGGAAACATGGAACAGAAACACATTTCTCATTTATATTGTGAGTTCAAATGTCTTCTCAAAACAACATGGAGCCCCTTTAAACATTTTGTACTTTATAACTCTATGTAAAGTACTTAACACTACATCCTACAACAGATTGTATATAAGGTACAGGTGTATTCCAGGTGTTAGATGGGGCCCGGGGCCCTGGAGGTGCTGGTTCCGGCCCTGACGCTTCACAGCGACGTCATCTGCTCTAAAAGTCCAAAATAAAAGCTTCTCTAAACTGTTGAGTCGTTATTGGCCACATGAGGGCCCCTGTGTCCTCTCTGCTACCTCCAAACCTCCAAACCTCTCTCCTCTTTTCAAGCCTTTGCCAAATTCCCTCCTCCCTCCCTCCTCCCTCCCTCCCTCCTCCTCCTCCTCCTCCTCCTCTCTGCCTGCCAGTAGCCCCTCTCAGGCCGTGTAGGGGAGCATTCACACCCCGCTGTCGGCGTTTAGCGGATGGGGCTCTCAGCTTGAGCCGGAGGGAGGAGGAGGAGAACGATGAACGGTAACCCGTGTGCCCGCAGGCTGGCCCGGCGCTCCAAGTCCGCCCTGCTGATCGCCGCTCTGGCCGTCCTGCTGGTCCAGACTCTCATCGTGTGGAACTTCAGCAGCCTGGACTCTGCCGGCGGGGACGGAGGCGCCCGGAGCCGGGAGAAGAGAGAGGACCGAGCCGGGGGGCTCAACAAAGCCGACGGGGAGCACCCGAGGAGGGGGCTGCAGAAGAAGGGCGACCCGCCGCCGCCGCTCGGGAAGGCGGCCGTTCGGCACAAGCTGCAGGCGGTAGGTTCGAATGATCTGAGTGATGTTTGAGTCTGAAGACATTTCTACACCTGTGTTTCCTCTGACGGCTTGAAAACGAGGGTTTGTCTCCGAGGAGAAACCGCATGGTAGCTACAGAGAAGATGCTGCCGAGTGGCCGCAGCTGCTCGCCTGTTGTTTTGGCATTTGCATCAACACAGTTGGCCGCTTTCGTCGCCTGTGTGGAGAACTGGGTCGGTAGGCCAAACTTCATACCAAAATCTGCCAATTTAAGGGATCATTAAGAGGCAATATTGCAGATAAAACGATAATTGTAGCTACTGTCAGTTGACTATAAGCAAAGAGAGTGTAAGAGAAGCATTTGAACTCAAAGCTACAATGAATGTGTTTGTTTCTCAGTTTTTTCTTAAAGCGACAAATCAGCATTAACAGAGGAAAATACTCATGTGTGCTGAAGAAAGGGCCTATTTATTGATAACAGTAATGCCGAACGTAAGGACGACCCAGACATTGTCTGAAAATACCCTCATACTTGTTCTGTCCAATATGTCCAGTTGTGGGGAATCAAAACTATATATAATTGTGTGTTTTGTTAACGGAATTTGGTGACACATTTCTCCACTCACTTGCCAACAGAGCGTTTCGCTTGCAGGACGTCATTTTCGTTACTTTTAACATAAAAAGGTCAATATATTTTCATTAATCCCTCAATCCTGCACTTTAACAACCATTTCAGCTTTATATACAAAGATAGCAGTGCAGGAATATAGAACTGTAAGAGATAAAGCTGGTAGATGTGGCTCTGCTCCTGGATTTGTGATTTAGGGTTTTAATTAAATGTCTTACTGACACCTGAGGAAAATGATGAACCATGAACCATTTTTATTGTGAAAGTCGCTCCCTTTTGAAATAAGTTTCGAGAAAGATGGTGGTTGTTTATATTTACAAGAAAAAATCAGAAGTTGTCGGCCAACACAGAGCTGAAACTCTCGTCTCTTCCATTAACTGCGTTTGATTTCCAACCTCAGCTCAGTATGCATCCACTATATCACCTGTCACAGTCTTTCACAATCTGTGTGTGTGTGTGTGTGTGTGTGTGTGTGTGTGTGTGTGTGTGTGTGTGTGACTCACAGTTTTATCAATGTAACATGTAATTGCTGTGATCCAGAGGAAATTCCACAGTGTTTTTACCCTCAAAAACAACGTTACCTGGATCCAGGTGTTCTCATGCTGTTAAGACATGAATGTACTGTACATGATTCTCACTGTGTGTGTGTGTGTGTGTGTGTGTGTGTGTGTGTGTGTGTGTGTGTGAAAGAGAGAGAGAGAGGGAAACGTGGACTGGAGTGCAGGCATCCATTTTTACGTCCTTTCATTACAGTTAACCGGATACCCTGTGATCTTCCCTGTGTGTGTGTGTGTGTGTGTGTGTGTGTGTGTGTGTGTGTGTGAGAGAGATAAGTCCTGACAGTTATTGGTAGAGATGCATGCCAGCACTTTTTATAGAAAAGGGAGTTGGGAGGTGAGGAGAGACGGGAGGAGAGAGATAAACTGAAACAAAGGCGTTGGTGGAGGAGGTCGATGTTGGAGCTGAACGAGTAATTAGAAAGATCTGAGGACGTGGCTGAGCGGGGAAATAACTTAAGTGTGTTAATTAGTGGAGCGAGGGTGTGTGAGGATTGTTCAAGAACAGATCGGATGTTGAACCAAACTGAGCCAGTATTTTGTTCCTGTAATCATCTTGTAGTTTGGCTGTTTTAGTCACATTCAGCCAGCAGCTCAGAGGCAGTTTTGGGATTTTCTAGGAACGCTTTGGTTTTGTTTTCTTCTTCACTTTCTCTCCTTTTTCCTGCTCTGGCCTTTCATGACGCGTCCAAAAGCTTTGGGGGAAAAAGTGCTTTTATTTTTAGTCTGTGCTGAAACATCTCAGCAAATGTTTTGAATCCACTCACTCATTCAGTCGGCTAATTACAGATCACTAATGCCCCTTTTCACCGGTCAAACATCCCACTCAAACCTCTGATTTGGGTTTTGTGTTCAATTGGCTCTGCAGTAGACACGTGTTTTTATCACCTACATGTGAAATTCTGACGTATTTACTGCTGCACAAAGTGATGAGGCTTTATCAACATCCGGTGGTGTCGTGTAAATAAGGATACTGAAGTAAAATGTACAAACCGTCGTTCAACATAACATCCTCACTGGCCTCCATGCTGCCTTGACTGCAGGAAGTGGGAATGGGCTCAATAAGCAATTTAAAAAGCCCATGTAGACCCACTTAATGGTCCTTCAATCAGATATTATTTCTATATGAAACATCGGACAGGAGGACAAAATGTCAATCACACCATGACATCTTCAGCTCTGCTTTATCTAGTCAACGAACCAAAACCAACCTCCCCTGAATATTCAATGTGTGATTATTGAAGACACATGAAAGCAGAAAATTAGAACCAGGTTTCGTTTTCAATGTATTTCTTTAAATTCTTTGCTCTAAAGATGCGTTGACACCATTTGTTTCTTTTCTGATGTGATTGATCGCTTTTGAAAAGGATCAATCACTGCAGCACTAATAGAAGTGTTAATGCAAACCTTTTGTGAATACCTGTGAAGGTGATAAACCTGTGTGTGTGTGTGTGTGTGTGTGTGTGTGTGTGTGTGTGTGTGTGTGTGTGTGTGTGTGTGTGTGTGTGTGTGTGTGTGTGTGTGTGTGTGGAGGGTGTGTTTATTGACAGGAAGGAGCATCCTATTTCCAATAAAAGACTGGACATCATTGGAAGGAGCTCCATTAAAACTGCAACAACCCCCACATACACAGTGTGTGTGTGTGTGTGTGTGTGTGTGTGTGTGTGTGTGTGTGTGTGTGTGTGTTTAACTTCCTTAGCTTCCACAGGACACACATTCACTTCACAGATACATTAAAATACCAGCAGTGTTTCGCTCTCTAGCACCAGACTGCAGGATGGAAGGAGTATTTGTGTGTGTGTGTGTGTGTGTGTGGTGTGTGTGTGTGTGTGGGTGTGTGCTTGTACGTGTGTGTGTGCTTGTACGTGTGTGTCCATCATACCACAGCAGCATGTGTACTGACTGTTGATGTCCAGTTGAGCGTGTTTACAGCAATCGTGGACGGCGCCGCAGTTGCACAACTCTCACATTCATCACACTTTCGAAGGGACACACACACACACACACACACACACATAGTGCTGACCACATGTGTATCACAGCTGATTCACAGCCAGGTCAGATCAGATTAAAGGATTGGTCTGGATCGGGTTTCTCTGATGGGATTTATACTTTCTAATCTAGTTTAGATTGTTCAATAATCCCTAAATACTGTGTGTGTGTGTGTGTGTGTGTGTGTGTGTGTGTGTGTGTGTGTGTGTGTGTGTGTGTGTGTGTACTCTTGTGCTTCTTTATCTGTGAGGATCGACTGTAGAGACACTGACAGTGAGAACAGTTGGTTTTGGTCGGGATTAAGAATGCAGCTCAGAGTCTGAAAAGTTCCTTCTGAAAAACACAACAGCGACGGCTCTCTCCAGGAATATTGTCCTTATTTGTTCATTATCTCAGTATGTATGGATTTAATTTACTTCTTTACATTACGCACCTGTACAAACACTGCGCAGGTTAAAAGCTCAGCTGCCACAGAGTCATCAGACGCTAATTGCTTGTGTGGCATTCGCTGTATTTCAATAAGCTTTTAACGAGGAAGTGAAGTACACTGAATCACAGCTGTGCTCTCTGTCTCCAGTGAAAAGCTGCTCTAAAGCCACTGATTCTCTCTCTGACAATTCAGTTAAAAGGTTTATTCGTATGTGTACTGAACAACTTGAGATGTGGTCAACTTTTACGCCCTAACAAGTGTAATTTACATTTTTTATGAGGTGCATTTGACCGCACCATGACGTCCCTGTTATTCTAGTATTATTCTATGATAAGTATGACAGTTGAGAGATGTGGCATATTGAATATGTGATTATTTAAACTACAGGCAGGAGATTTTACAGTTTCACAATAAACTTTACTGTCTGAAAGGACATCAGTGCAACACGGTAAACATCAACAGGAATTTAATAATTACAAATAAACCCAAACACCTTTTACTGCATTATAATCATTATAATGAAGTTTTAATATCTGTGCATCTGCGACAACATTAAGTTGATACAAATATATCTGCGATGATGGATAATAGAGAATATCAGCCGATCGATATATTTGTCGGGCTCTAGTTTTACTATAAACTCATTCTGGCACAAGATGTAGTCTTTTGTAATAACTGAGAAATCAGTGACAGATATTTATAACAGGAATGAGCAATAAGACCTTAAATACAAAATATATATCCTGATTTTTTGAAATATCTTCTGATATCACAATATTCTTAACCAAATATTGATATTGTGACAATATTGTCTGGATGACTACTGTTGGTACTTCCATATTAACACGCTGAGCTTTTTGATCAGTGATCATCAGTGGTGTGGATATAATGAGTACCTGTGTAAAAACAAGTATTAGAACATGTAGAACAGCTCGTTAAATGACTTCATTTTACTGTATTGAGCCTTTAAAACCAGGAAAACACCATATGCAGTTTATGATTTAACTGTCCGTCCGCCGGCTCTGATGTATAATGAGCATCGCAGAGCCTTCGGTCAGAGCTGCAGGCTGTAGCGGTTTAATGTCCCACATGGTTTTCTCTGCGCAGCACACATCATGCTGCCGTGTTACCGTCTCTATTGCAGATTAAGCACAAAACACAAATGTTAAAACCAGAAAGCTGCTTTATGTGTTTTCTCCATTTTCTTTGAGATAATTCTCACTAAATCTGGCATAGATAGACTTAAATCCCCGCTGTAATCCCGGGTCATCCTGCAGGTCCGAGGTCCGACTGTAAACCAGGTTCCACAGCGCCATAATAGTCCATTTAGCTTACTTTCTGTCCATCTGCCTCTGTTTTTTCTTTGTCTCACCAGCTCTATTTTCATTTTGTTTGGACACATAACTTCCATTCATTCCCTTTGGGAGATGACTGTTTTCTTCTGTTGCGTTTGTGATCCTCATTAGCTTCTCAGTCTTGTTTTCTCACTAAGAGAGAAAGCAGATAATGATAATCACATCAAGTCATGATTTTAAGGAAATGTCACTGAGCCTCACAACATGTTTTTCCTCACGTCTGCCTTGTGCAGTGTTTTGAATCTTTGGTTGAAAATGATCAGATATGGAACGTTCATAAAATGTCCTGGTGCTACACTCGTATACAGCAGCATCTCTGGATATCTAAATATCTCTATATATGTATGATTCACAGGTTCATAAACACAGGTATCATAATATAAAGCAGCCTTTATCTCAAAGTCATTTTGAGTATATACTGTAATAAGCAGCAGTAGATTCCAGGTTGTGTTCTCCCGCAGGTACACAGAGCACAAACATAAACACACACACACACACGAGTGTTTGATTAATGCATAACTGGGCCTCTCGATGCTGCGACCCGCCTGCTGAAAGAGCTCTTTATTGCTTGATATGAAGGCGTTTTCTCTCCCTTACACACACACATATAGACACACGCTCATAACTGTTAATTATGAAGCACTTTGTGAGATTGTGAAACTGCTTGTTAATTTCTGAGAGTACACCCAATCCCAATTTGAAGCTGCTGTTTTGCCAAATTAGTTTTTTAAATGGATTGTTTTCATTCTGGAGGACGATGAACATCTTACAAACCCATGTTTCTACAAAGTTATATTAAGTATATAGATCTACTGTGGGTTAAAGCTTTTAAAATGTAAAGATCTTGGTATTTGATACCGTGTTTGATATCACAAGGAAAAATGTAATGTTGGGGGCATAAACCTTCAGATTTGTATTAAAAGATAAATATGCCAAGGCTTGTTTCCTTTGTGTTAAGAACAACAGAATCCAATGCCATTTTTCCATTAACCATTAACTTGAACCGAGCCGTGCTGATTTCCTTTTCCATCACCAGTTTTACTGCGTCGCATTGAGCTGGGTCACGTCTGCCATGCTCGGAGTAACGCACAGCCAGGTCCGCCCGCCCCCAACTCCTCTAAAATAGACGCTTTAGGATTGTAGGATGCGTCAGCCGGCATCCCAAAGTGTTCGTTTTTTGACAAGCTGTGACTCAAAAATCATTTTTCTTTTAGAAATAGGTCCTTTAAATCCGATAATCTGCTGTAATCTCTATCTACTGTCAACCATCATGAAGCTTCAGAGGAACAAACCTGCAGTTAACTCTACAGGAAGAGTGCAAATGAATTACTGTCATTACCCACAATCCCTCTGTCATTTACATTTTAGGCTGAAGCATTCCAGTCGTCTCTGCCTCACCTCTCTGAAGACGTTGTGTTCAGTGTCGTCTTCTCTGTTGGAACTTCAGTTTAACCATAAACAGACTCAGAAGATGAAATGAAGCTTAAGATGTTAAGAAGATGCCTGACGACCCATCAGCATTATTCTCTACTATTATTATCTAATTCATCTCTCAACTAAACTTTCTACTAGTGGTTGAAATGCCAGAGAAATAGTTGTCTTTAATTCTTCAAATGTCTTTAATTTGAAATGCATCATCACTGTCCATGTACAGGCACATTAACAACATCATACATAAACATGAAAATGACTGCATGCCTCCAGCACCACAAGTAGAATGTTGTAACTCTGGAGTCGTATGTTCTCCGTCCGCAGGCATGTTGTTCTGACCCATAATGCCAGCAGCGTGACCTCACCACATGACATCACATTTCCCACAATGCCCTCAACTAGACTGTCATCCTGTTACATTCTGCAGTAAAGACCTTAAATAAAGGGCAATAGATGTTTTAACCAACATCTTTGGACACATTTCTTATCAACCTTTAAAAACACCTTATTTATGATTTTTTATAAACACCTTTTACCGTCTTTATGACTGAAACACACACAATAAACACTACAATGAAACGGTTACAAATATGATTAAAAAAACTTAATTTGTCAGGTAGTTAATTCACTAAAAAAACAATTTGTCACTCTCCTCTGAAGAAATAAGCTGTTCTCAGAGATCACTGTATACACATGTTGATTGTATAATAATAAGATTGTATATTTGACTCCACATGTTTCTAACCGGCTGGTTAAAGTTAATGAAATCATCTTAAAACTGCCAAGATCCTCAAGTTTATCCTCATCAGTGTGAATGTGAGCACTGATCAACAGATGTCAGAGCAACAAGTCTCTCCCTCTCTCACTCTCTCTTTCTCTCATCTATTTTAATGTCTCTCGCCCCGAGCGCCTGAGGGAACGGGCTCTCTTGTCTCTGTCTCTGTCGCCTTTATCATGAAGCAGCAGGAGGTCTGAAGGCAGCGAACACGACTTCAATAAGAACCTGCTGAGGAGGAGAGAGGCTGAGAGCAGACCGACTCGCACAACAACAAGAGAGCAGTGACTGTGTGTGTGCGTGTGTGTGTGTGTGTGTGTGTGTGTGTGTGTGTGTGTGTGTGTGAGTGTGTGTGTGTGTGTGTGTGTGGTGTGTGTGTGAGTATAAAGAATGATGTCTTTGTAGGTAAGCGGTGGTATTTTAGCTGTGGTCGGTCTCCATGGAATGCACGGGCTTCTGGGAAAAAACGCAGGAGGATGTGTAAAGCAGAGCAGCAGAAGATCGCTCGAGGGCAGTTTTACACTCTTGGTATTCTGAGGCGCTTTATTCAGGAGGAGAAGTGAATTACTAAGAAGCTGTGTGTCAACAGGAGGCTGCTAACTAACAATCGTTTTCACTGTCAGTCATCATATTTGTCTGGGTTAATTGTGCGCTCTCGTTTTGTTGATGAGAAGAGAAAGAGATTTTCATCAGCTGATTTTTTTCAGCCTAAATAAACTCTTTGTTCTCATGACTGACGGTAAAGGACAACACAGTTTCTCACTGTTACTTCAAACAGTGGGAGCTTATTTTCCCTTGAGAACAACTTATGTAAACTCACTTATGTAAAAAAAAAGATTGTGTGAATGTGTGAAGTGTTCTAAAGCGCCTTGAGCGGTCAGTAGACTGGAAAAGTGCCATAGAGATGCGAGTCCATTAACCATCTGTTTACTTTATTCTGTAACAAATACATTTTGTACAGAATGGCAGAAAACAGAAAGATGGGTGACAAAACAGAAGAGCCCGAAGTTGAAGCTTTCAGATTTCTTGTTTTGTCTAACAAACACTTCAAACCTACAGAAATTCCTTTTACAAAGATATACAACAGAAATAAAAGCAGCAAATCCTCTTATTGAGGAGCCTGAATGAGATGAGAATGAAACAGAGAGCTGAAGTCACAGTGGAGCACATGGGAGCTTATTATTGAAGACCTTTGTACAGTAGTGAACGAAGAGAGACAAATAGTTTATTGATCCTGTTTGAATTGTGTCATGAATCACCAGAAGGGGCTGGACTTCTATTAGATGATGACGTATGATCCCAGAATCTGCTATAGTCACATGTCATTATTCCAGATTAAGTTATTTGTCAAAAAAACATTTGATGTACATTGTGGCTAATCAACACTGTCAGGAGAGGAAAAGAGAATCATATAATTATCAAGATAAACTTGAGGGGCGCTTTAAGTCATCAAAACAGAGACTCTAATCGACACCAGTCACAGTCACAGTGAGTCGAGTCCACACGTCTGCTTGATGAGCACAACATGAATATGCAACACGTGTGAAGAAGATCAGCTGGTGTTGAAGCTGTATGATACTAACATGAATATTTTGGGTTTCAGACTTAATGTTCAGAAATCTGCCTTGCGAAGATGTGATGAGCATTTCTCACTATTTTCTGACATCTTGCAGACAAATAATTTGTTGATTAATAGAGAAAATTGGAATTGGAAATACGCTGGACGTCTTTCCTGTAACGTCACCCTCAGGACACACTTTATATTTTATATACCACCAATGTTAGCAAGTCTCTGAGAACAGATGAATCCTCAGTGTGTTGATACAGTCCAGTGTGTGTGTGTGTGTGTGTGTGTGTGTGTGTGTGTGTGTGTGTGTGTGTGTGTGTGTGTGTGTGTGTGTGTGTGTGTGTGTGTGTGTGTGTGTGTGTGTGTGTGTGTGCAGGTTGTCTCTACTTATATTCATTCTGTCTCTACACACACTTGTAAACACACACATTCCTTCTCACTGATATTACAGATGAGATAATGAAAGGTTGTCTGAGGAGCAGGTGGCAAGAGCAGATATTACCACCTTCCCACAGGCACTTTGATTGTGTGTGTGTGTGTGTGTGTGTGTGTGTGTGTGTGTGTGTTATCCCTGGAAAAGACGGATATATGGGGCGATCTGTAGGATTAAAATACCCACTGAGGTCATGTGGCTTTGCAACCCAAACACACACTCACACATTCTTATATACCACCACCTGACTCAAGGAGGTCAAGTCCAAGGCTACAGCTGCCTGTGTCTCAGGGGTCAAAGGTCACCTGAGCTTCAGTCTCCTCACCTCTCTGAGTTTTTCTTCCTAAAAAGAGAAAGTGAGTTCACCTGCATGAGGACGTCAGGGACTGTGCAGGAATGTCTTAAAATGGTGCATTTCACAAATTAATATGAGTATACAGAATAAAATGAAATAATTAAGATCATCAAAAATATATCTTGTGTAATTTCATCGTAATTTTGAGGTAATTTAGTCAAGTATTTCCATTTTCTGCTACTTTATACTTCCTGTCCACTACATTTATCTGATAAATTTAGCAACTAGTTACTCTGCAGATTCAGATTACTCTGTGTTTATATCAGGGTTCGTACGGTCATGAAAAACCTGGAAAAGTTTTTGAAATTGAAAATGCATTTTGCCCCCGGACCCCCCTACTTTTGCTAGGTTACGGACTCAGAACACCGCTGCTACAAAAAATCTCGGGGAAACACTGTGTTCTAAGTATTTTGGACATGTGGGGCGAACTATTTCTTTCTTAGCTGAAGCCGACAACAGGACAGAATAAATGTAAAGAGAGACAAAGTGGAGCCGTATATTTTCCTGTGTGTGTGTGTGTGTGTGTGTGTGTGTGTGTGTGTGTGTGTGTGTGTGTGTGTGTGTGTGAGGATGTTGCATCAGAGCCAAAGTAGCACATTCTCAAGTTACTTTACTATATCGGGAATCTGACAGAAAAATCACAGATACTGATAATTGGAAAATGTTGAATATTGGCCGCGATAATCAACAAGGGCCAGAATACAATAATTCACTGTCATGTTATCACTTGGAATGACATTTCATCATTTTCTTTTATATAAAGTGCTGATTCTGGCCCTGTTAGCTCAGTTGGAAGGCCACACGTCTGTGCAGGAGTCTTGTCCTCGCTGCAGCAGCTGAAGGTTTGAGTCCGACCTGTGGCGCTGTGCTGTGGGTTTTCTCACCTCTCATCGTGTTTCCTGTCACCTCTCTGAGCTGTCCTGGCAATAAAGGCCAACAAAATACTTAACAACATTCGACTCCTGTCCTGTTGTTTTCCTGGTCGAGCAGGTTGAGCTGCATTCCAAACGTTCAGCCTGAGCTCTTATTCTATAAAACACAATCATTCAGTCAGAAAGAAAATCTCTCATACACGTGCAGATATTATGCATGTTCTTACATGTAGGCAGTTTTCTTCATGCTGGAGCTAAATCGCTTCTCTGGAAGTGGTTTGAGAAAAATCAACATTTAATCTGTAATCTATTTCCATCCACCCGCCCTGTGGCTGCTCCTTCTCTCACTGTTCCACCCTTTTCCAATTAGGCTTGGGCGACCACGATGATTTCATATGACAATACTTTCCTGGCCAAATATCACTGTGCACATATTAATTAGTTGTATGAGTGGTATGTGTAAAGAAAGGGCTGAGAGGTTGATGTGCACACACAACACAAACTACACTTTTAAATGACAAAATTAAATCAGAAGTTTGGTGCAAAGAATGCAGAACGTAACATAACAGAGCCTGCAAAGTTAGCTGCAGCTGTTCCTCTCCCTCGTAGCTTTAGAGGCTCAGCCAGGTGAGAAATGAAATACAGTCAGAGCAGTTCCTCTCCAGTGAAGAATCAAATTATTCGATGCGGTGCCTTGACATTTCCACCCCTATTATCCTCTCTGTGTGAAGAGTTTAAGAAGCACTTTCAGGATTACAGGATGTCATGTCATTAGTTTTTTTCCTCTCCCTCTCAGGACGTGTACCACTCCCACCGGCCGAAAGAGAAACTTCGGCTGGACAGCAACAACAATGAGAACTCTGTCCCTAAAGACTTTGACACCATCGACAGCAACAGCAACCTGGGAGCTCGATCTCAACGCCAGCGGGTGCCAGTCGCAAACGGCAAACGCAAGCTGGATAAGGCCCAAGCACAGAGCATGCTGGAAAAATCTGCAAATGAGGTCCTCAAGTACCCTCCGGTCCAACCCAGACTGATGGGTCACAATCACAACCGCACCCACATCCGTAAACCTCACCCCCAGGTGCCGACCGTCTCAGCACCGGTCCAGGGGTCCAATCAGGATCCACCGTTCTACCAGGAGAGGAATGCGGCCACTCGGCTGCCACCCGGTTTGGAGCCGAGGAAGGAGCAGCCGCAGTGTGAGATCAGCGGGAAGGAGGCCATCTCTGCTCTGTCCAGAGCCAAGAGCCGCGAGTGTCGGCAGCAGATAGTGGAGGTCTACTGCAAACACAAAGAGCGAGCGCTGATGCCCGAGAAGGTGCCTCGCTACTGCCCCATAGAAGGTGAGCTCAACACACTCTGAGACTAAACTATACCAGGAAAATGAATGATATGTTTGTGATGGATTCATGATAATGGATGGACTCGCCGACCAAAAGAGCAAAACGTAGAAGTATCCAGTTGACTGTGATTTAGAGAGAAATGCAGCAGCTCCTCACACTGGAGAAACTAAAACCAGAGAATTCACTCAGATTTTTTGCCAAAAATGTTGCAATATTGAAACATTGAAATTTAAAACGTCAAAGATGTCAGTTAGGTCAGACAGAGTCCCACTTACAAAAAAACCCAACAGTTTTTAAGAATGTTCCAGATGAATTTAGCGTTGCATATTTCCAAGTTAGAGTAACCTGCAGTTATGTGTGTAATGCAGAGTATGTGCACACATAATTATTATACACAGTTAGTTTAGAAGTATTAACCTATGATTTAGGGACTGATTCGTCCCTTTATGTGAACATAGCTGGTGATTGAGCCAGTTAACAAATGAAAGGGTGACACTGAATGACAGAAAGCGAAGGAATCTGACAAATGGGCAGCTGCTTTGAAGTGGCAGGTTGAAGACGTCGAGAGATCCACATTTACCCTTTGAGGAACATTTTTAACCCGGCACGTGCCAGATCCACGACGAGACATCCAGTCGATGCCAGCTCTATTTTCAGGGAGATGAAGCATGAATGGACACTGCGAGGCTGCTCGCCACGAGGAGGATAGTCACCCAGTGTAATTACACCCTAATTAAACAAGCAGTTTGTAGTCTTATTTTTGGAAAGGCTGACTAATGATTTACTTGTAGTTGTGCTCTCGGAACCTCCCTGGGCTGTTTGAGGTTTAATTTATATGATTATAGGTTGCTTTGATGATACACCAGTCATTATATCTACAGACTGAAGCCGGGCTGAGCAGCTCTGACAGATGATCTGGTATGAGTTTGACTGACGTGTGCTCAGTCTTCTGAAGAGAATAAGAGGGTGTTTCTGTGCTCATGCAGCCATAAGTGCACACCCCTCGCCGTGCACGACATCACTGCCGCTGCCTCCCGCCGTCTGCGCAGCCGCGTTCGACCGAGCTGCCTGATTACAGTCATTTCTCCTCAAACTCTGATCCCAGCATGCCCAACAGC
Source organism: Sparus aurata (assembly GCF_900880675.1). Classification (NCBI taxonomy): domain Eukaryota; kingdom Metazoa; phylum Chordata; class Actinopteri; order Spariformes; family Sparidae; genus Sparus; species Sparus aurata. The sequence goes on from NC_044209.1 coordinate 28,706,644, forward strand.
TGAGGAAGGTCACTAATTAGGCAAAGCAGGCCTCAACCCGCGCCATCTTTAGAGTGCACGTGATGATGGAGGAGCATTAGGCTGTCAGAGGGTTTGTATATTCAAGAGGCAGATTTAGCTCAGCCAGCCACAGATGCAGACGATTTTCCAGGAAAGGTGGAAGTGAAGATTGGGGACCAGACTGGAGAACAGGGCTGGCAGAAGTTGTCTTAGACCAGCTACTACTCACACCAAGAAAGATAAATCCAGCAAGTCGTTTCTCTTTTTGGACAAAATGAAGAACATAGTGTGCTGAGAGTCGTTTAATAGATCACTGCAGTAGAGTTGAGTTGAGTAAATCTGCTGGCTGATGTAATCAACCGATATTATCGACACTGATAACACTATGATGGAAAAGTGAGATAAAAATGTCTGCTGACAGTGTTTTAATGAAAATATTCTGTGAAGAACTGTCACGTTTCCTTCGTTCATGGTGTTTTCTGTCACGTTGGCAACCAACCACAGAGTAAACAGTCTGTGTCCTGTTCATGTGTATGTGAACGGTCATGTGATTTACGTTTTCAGGTTTGTTATACAGATGCAGGTTATTTCTGAAACCGTGCTAAAACTCTCAGTTTCCAAAAATACCAATGTACATGTAGACTAGGATTTAAATACAGGCGAATAAGTGCCAGGTCAACAATAAGAATGGTGGGAAAAACACAAAGACCAGCGGAGAGGTGAAGGAAACAGACAACGACCAGAATATTACATTTCCAGTCATATAAAATGAAGATAAGCAGCAAGTTCTCACATTTTAAATGCTGAAACAAGAGAATGTTGTCGACAGTGATTAGATTTTTTAATGGTTGCCGCTAAATTTCCTGTTTATCCACTAATCAGTAAATCGTTTCATCCCTTGTGCAGAAACAAATGTGTGCTATGACTATATTCACCACCTGAGTGCTGACGAGAGCTGTATTTCCAGCAGGACGTGAAAGCAGAAGCAACTTAAAGATGTTTAAAATGCTGTATGTGTTATGAGCCCCTCTCTGCTCTGTCCAGGTAAGGCTAATGTGAACGTACAGTGGGAAGAGGACCCCTCAGAGGCTGCCCAGCTCGTGCCTGTACGGATCGCCTTCGTCTTGGTCGTCCACGGCCGAGCCTCGCGTCAGTTCCAGCGTCTCTTCAAGGCCATCTACCACACATCACACTACTACTACATCCATGTAGACCAGGTGAGACCACTGACTGTCATCCTGTGTCAGGTATTATCTGGATTCATCGTTTAGGTGTTTCATTGTTTTTCTCGACCAGTGTTTCTCAAAAGCCAAGATGAAGTCCTCAGATGTCTTGTTTTGTCCACAGCGTTTTTTAGAAAGGACGTTTTTTCAGCGAAATTACAAATTAGCACGTCATCTTCCAGTGCCAGAAACAGAAACAGCTGGGCAGGTTATTTAAAGCTTCTGCTCGGCTAAGAGCTCCCATGTTGAATGAAAATGACCTTCCTTCTTGTTGTCTTCCCTCCTCAGAGGTCCAACTACCTCCACAGAGAGGTTCTGTCTCTGGCTGGCCGTTACCCGAACATCCGGGTGACTCCCTGGCGGATGTCCACCATCTGGGGGGGAGCCAGCCTGCTGACTATGTACCTGCGCAGCATGGAGGACCTTCTCAGAATGGCCGACTGGTCCTGGGACTTCTTCATTAACCTCAGTGCTGCAGACTACCCCATCAGGTGAGAAACTGGGTCAGTCGCAGGAAGCAAAACTGTCACCTCATTAATTTTTATGTTTTTTAAGCCGCCGGTTTTGCAGCGTACTTGATATGAACTATTTATTATGTCAGGACAATCTGAGGACGAGTTTCCACTTTATTTGTAGCTAACAAGGCCCAAAGATTAGATAGAAAAGATCTCACTGAAACAGACTCTGGTTTGCTTGTAAGTCCCTCCATTGTTCACTGTTTTGTCCTCCTGTAGAAAACATTAGGAGATTTACCCATCATGTCAAGCTGCAGCCAAACACCCAGCAGATTGATCTGTTAAAGCACCGTGTGAGCTAACGACCACTAACCAGTGGCCTCGCAGACCTGCAGGCCGTGTTTGGTTTGTTTAAGGTCTTATGGATCAGGTTACGCAGCCAGTAGACCTGAATAACATCGACTGTGAATGGAACGGGAGTCTGGAGCTTTGAAGGCTGTTAATGGCTGTCCTGCTGCTCGGGGATTTGAGGGCATCTGTGTTGTTAAAGAAAGAGCTTGGCTGTGACTGCTGGAGATATTGTGTTGTGATTTAGTCGCCGTGGCTGCAGCAGTGAAGAAAAGAGGTAGCATGAAGAGATTTATGGACAATACAGTGACTCGTGATTGGCTCAACTGGTGCAGAGAGGGTCGAGGTGGTTGTGTCTTTTCCTGAAAGGAACTCTGCTGGGTTCTGGGAATGGAGGAACACATGTGAGTTTTGTTCCTGGAGTTCAGCAGCTTGATATGTGTATTTTAGCCAATAATCAGCCCCAGTATGCACCACCTGTATTTGGTCCATTTAAAACAGTGCCTGCTTCCTCAGTATCTTGTATTATTTCAGAGAAATCTTAATTTTTCATGAGGTGAATGAACTGTTATGAAATGAAATAAATACCTTGAACTATATATGGTATTTTCTCCATTAAGAGGCAGAAAGACATCTCCCTGAGCAACTAGCCAAAACTCAGTCTCATTATATTATTCCAATATGCAACCAGGAGTCGTTTAGCATGGAGGTAAAACATGTTAATTAAAGTTTGCTTTTCTTTTTGGATAGTAGAACGGATTTGAAGCTGACTTGTGCCAATTCCATTGCATCATTGATGACTAGTGTGTTAAGTGTCTGGAAACCAATACAGCTGGATTTCCACTAGTGTTGAGCCCGGGTGTGTTTTGTTAACTTGGGTGAAAATTTGAGGAAAATTCTCACTTGAATTAACTTAAAATAAAGTCGAATGCTGAAATATTACTATGAGTTAACCTTGATTCCATCCTTAACCCCAAACACCTGAAAGCCAGATCCTCAACTGACCAATTTCTCCAAAGTAAACAAAACACAAATCTTAGAAGTGCTAACATTAAGAGGCTGACATGTGTAGATATAACTAACACACACACACACGCACACACACGCACACACACACACAGATCCAGTCAGTTCTGTACTCCCATCGAAGCGACTGTCTGAACACCCTTCAAGCTAAAATCCATAGCACAGCCACAACATTAGCACAGCCATCAATAGCTACTGTGACGTCATCGAGGCACATGGACTGTGAGTCAATGGAACAGAGTGTGTGTGTGTGTGTGTGTGTGTGTGTGTGTGTGTGTGTGTGTGTGTGTGTGTGTGTGTGTGTGCGCGTGTGTGTGTGTTACGTGTCTCTCTAAACTGTTAAAGGAAGGTCACACTAGCATTTAGAATATGAAACAGAATACCAGCTCAGGTTCAGAGGATCAATCATCGACATTAATTTACTTTGACTCGACTATGACTTTTGGGTACATGCATTCATTCTCATTGTAAGGTATCAAAAACACAATTCTTAGTTTCAGGTGATAATAATATAATCATGTATGTTGTGTTCCATTCCTCCCAATAAATCCCCCTTATTCCTTCACACTGGACCTTTAAGACGTTTACACTCAAACTCATATTTTGTCCATGTTTCCTTTTAAGTTGTTTTTTCAAACCCTGGAAATATCTAAACGTGTCGTCATCAGTGTTTGTCCGAAAGAGGAAGAAAAACACATAAAACAGACTCACGCAATTCACATCCCACGTAGTTGTTTTTGTTTTGTTTTTCAATCGGTGTTGGAGGGTTTCATTCCTTTAATGGATCCTTGTTGACGCAGGATGCAATCTAACATTTGAATGATGCGTCCAGTTCTTTTATACAATGCAAAACATTTCTCCATTTAGGGTAATTAAAGTGACTCCATGTAGCTCTGTTTGGGACAGCTGGACCGGTTTATTTGTCTTCCTCTTCCAGCTGAGAGAGAACGGCTCAGCTCCAGTGTGGCCTGAAGCGGAGCGCAGCACGTTCACGCAGCCACGCCCTGCACATACTGCGAGCTGCACAGCACACTGGGCTCGAGCCCGGTGTCGTCCTAATGAGTAGACAGGACAGACGGCAGACAGATCGCTTTGATTACATTTGATTACAGTTGTTAGGACGAGCCGCAGACGTGCATGTGTGTGTTTGTGGGCATGTTTGTGTTCAGTAACTCACACATGTTTAAATCTGACTGAGGCTGTTGTGCTTTCAACAGCTGGTCATATGTCTCACGGGAGGTTTCTGTCTGAACTTGGATGTCCATGATGAGAGATTGAGATATTTGAGTCTATTTAGCCACTCAGTCGGGGTGGTTACAACAACAATATCACTGCATGTCGATTACGAAAGTGACATATGAGTCTAATCTGAGTTTACAGTGTGATGTGAGGTGAGTTTCTGTGATGTCAGATCTGCAGCTGATTGATGAGTTGATGATTGACAGCTGCTGTCTCTCCCTTCAGGACCAATGAACAGCTGGTGGCTTTCCTGTCCAAGTACCGCAACATGAACTTCATCAAATCTCACGGCAGAGACAACGCACGGTGAGAGAGTCTCTTTATCACAGTCGTTTTCTTCCTTTCATTTATCATTTTTCCACTCCCATATTTTAGTAGTAGTTTGCCCTTATTGCAGTAGTGAAGTCTACAGGATTAGACCAGTTCAGTAACTGTTCCTTAGTTGGACAGTAATCTGACAGAAATACAGTCCACCTGTCTCTCTCAGTAAATTTGTCTCCAGGTGGACATATTGTATCATCACTGATTCGTGTGCCATGTGTCCCCTCAGTTTCATCCGTAAGCAGGGTCTGGACCGACTCTTCTACGAATGTGACACCCACATGTGGCGTCTCGGGGACCGCAAGATCCCAGAGGGCATTGCGGTGGACGGAGGCTCTGATTGGTTCCTGGTCAATCGGCCCTTTGTTGACTATGTAGTCAACTCCAAAGACGAGCTGGTCACCAGCATGAAGCGCTTCTACGCCTACACACTGCTGCCTGCTGAGGTAACACACACACACACACTCGTGTAACCCTTGAGACTGCATATTACAGTAGAGCACGGTGGTGATGCATATGACGCCAAATAACTTGTGCACTTGAGCAGTTTAGTTTCATAAATCTACTTTAAGCATTTGGGTCGTTCCATGCCACCTCATCCACATATTAGCTTTTTCCAGTTTATATCATAGATTTTCTAGAAAAACAACAGTCAACATATGTTAAAATAGAGGTTTGTCAGCTCTGGTGATATTTCAAGCAAGATCTGTGGTACTCAAGTTTTTATTCAGGACCAAAAAGAGAGCTGAAGTCACGTCCCTGCCGGTAGACCTCATGGGACCCTTATTTCATAAGAAATGTGTACAATAGTCAAGAATTGTGCCTTTAATTACACATATGATGGTTATCAAATTAATAGATCATTCTAACCACTTATATTTTACTTAATTTATGACAAACTGAGAATTTATTGACTTGGAATATTATCCTTTAAATTGACAAACATCATATGTGTAATTCAAGACACAATTGAATTTTTTCTGAAATAAGTTCATTGGTCAACCGAAAGGGGCGTGTCCTCTGGACTCTCTTCCGCTGACTATGTAATGATTATAATTATGTATTTTTACAGTGTTACATTTAATTGGTTTTATGACAAACTGCGACTATATTGACTATATGTGTGATTCATGACACAATTCAAACGGGATCAATAAATTAGTCTCTCTTCATTCACTGCCCTACAAAGTTTATCCAAAATAAGGTTCCGTGAGGGAACCTGCTGCAAATCCCTGGGGTATATGGGGTTTGAACCCCCCTTCCTTCGGAAAAACAAAGATTTGTCCCCCTCAATAATCTATATAAGTAAAATATACAATTTGAAATGACACTATAGCATGCGTTAAAAACACCTGTGCTAATTAAAGACGCGAAACAAAGTGTTTTTAAGTTTTGAAAATATTGGTTCCCCCCTCCATGATTCCCACAGTGGTTTGGTCCACTGCCAATCAACCTGTAGCCAACACACGTTAGCGTTCAGTGTCTGTGTAGAGCAGTTTCCGGGATGTCTGTGGTGCTGGCTAACCTTCGTAAGTAGCTACTTGGCTAAAGTCAATTTTAAACAAAAGATGTTTTTCTGTCTTGTCACAAAGTTTTAGTTTTAAGCACAGAAACTAATTGGTTTGGGTTAGAAAAACAGTGATCTGATTTAAAATGGCTACCTGCTTTTGGCGCTACAAACACTTCCGTTGACGTAGCTAGGTCTCCTGAAAAACAGCCATGTTTGTTGACAAGTTGGTCAAGTTTACAAATGTTGAAAAGTATGTTAATGAATATGAATTGTGAACTCCATATGACATGGTTTATGGAAATGTAAAGACAGTGCCTTGCTTATGATGTGTAGAAAATATAGCTGCAAAATGTATCTTGGCGACGGGGCGGAATAAAACACATTAACAGCTATTACATAATTCATGTTATAGATTCTTGGATGTTCAGGACAAATTTGAATCCCATCCAGTGAAAAATAAGTAGTTTGTGAGGCTCAGAGTACACAAACAATCACTATAATAATGACATTCAGCTCAGAGGGACACATTTTAAAAAATCTAGATGAAACTGAGAAAGTATTTGGATTACAGCTATAGGATTTTACAATTAATTTAATAGATGTTTTAATACTTTTTTTTTTTTTCTAAGTCTATAACATGAAATGTGATTCTAGAAACAACCAAGGAAGTGTCTTTTCAAGGTCCTTTATCAAAGAAATGGTTATTAGACTTGCTTTGAAACTAAACTTTATTTGAAGCTTTAGCATTTCTTCAAAACTTGATGTTGAGATTAGAGGATAAATGTGAGTAAACTTCTGTCTTTCAGTCATTTTTCCACACCGTTCTGGAGAACAGCGCCCACTGTGAGACCATGGTGGACAACAACCTGAGGCTCACCAACTGGAACCGCAAACTGGGATGTAAATGCCAGTACAAGCACATCGTGGACTGGTGCGGCTGCTCACCCAACGACTTCAAGCCGTCTGATCTGCCACGCTTCCAGGTGAGAAACACTTTCCTCTGTGACTAGCAACGTCATGTTTCTAATATACTTCCACTTGCATGACTAAATCACTCGGTTTACCAGCTTTGAAACTGTTGGAAATTCTACCACCCGCCCTACTGGCCCAGATAAAAAGCTGTGTTTTTTGTATGGTCTTTTCTAAGACTGTTAGGTTCACCTATAAATATAAATCCAGTAATTATGTGCTGATGGAAAGTCATAGGAAGTTTCATAGTCGACAAAGTATTTCTGGAGCTTAACAGCCAAACGGCATTGCAGCATTCAGTTTCTTCTTCTTCTTGCAGCTAGCCCTGGTTTCATCATTAGATCATGTATATAATTATTTGTTCTCATCTCAACTTCTCTGTAGTCAGAAAGCTTTCTGCAGGTGATCATCTTTGTAATTGCTGGTACAGCAGAGCACAGCTTCAGCCTTAAGATGACAGTCATCACGTTAGCAATTGTGAACTTCCATCCGCTCCATTCTGTCCACCCTTCCCGCTCAGAGCCTCGGCGGCCGTCGACCAGAATAGCTCCGTATTCACAAATTAGCGGTGCTGCTTTAACTTAGAACGGGCGGCGCTTGGCTCCCTGTAACGAAAGACCTGAGGACAGCGTCTGTGGTCAAGCTACTGATGGTTTCTATAAGAAGAGCTGATCCTGGAAACAGCTGTACAGTTGAGGCAGTTGGTATTTTTAGAGCTTTGTAGCTGGTTGCCGCTGAGCTTTATAAGGTTGTCATTATCATAATGCCAGGGTTTGCCAGGGAGAAAGAGGCTCCTGAATGTAAGGGTCAGGAACACACATGTACAGCGCTTTATTTCTGTTAGTGAATTGGTTGAAACTCGTTGGTATCTTTTTAAAAATTGGAGACCTGATTATATGATTTATGTGTTTTTTTCCCCCTGTAAAATCTGTTTGTTGATATTTTCCAAAAGAAAGTAAGAGTGACACTTGGGAATCAAAGCTCAGAATAATAAACAGTCGCTCCGCTCTGAGTCATGTCAAAATTTAATGCAGGAAAAGGGGAAATACAACCTGATCAGTAACTCGATTCTCTTGTACATTGCTTGAAGAAAGGGCCCCACATTTTACAAAATGTTCAGAGCGAGTCTTTAATTATGCACCTAATTCCTTCCAGTTCAGCAGAATTAAGTACTTCTCTTATCTATAGCGTGTGGAAGCGGGGAGTTGGAGATTTCCACTTGAACAATTTCAAGCTACATAGCAGCGGCAGAGGAAATGGAGTCTGAGCACAAGAAGTTGCACAGTGCCCCACTGATCGATTTATTGATTTGGATAATATTCAATGCAAAAATGCAAATAGTTTATGATTTCCTGCTCCTCAAATATAGATATTTACTGCTTTTATTAGCCTTCTATAACAGTGAAGTTGTATATTTTGTATAACTGCTTTTGTACAAAACAAGTAGTTTGAATATGTCAGTTTGGGCTTAAGCACCTAGTTGTTTACATTTCACTGACCAAACAATCAGCAGATAAATCAATAATGAACGTAACTTCCTATATAAGATTTTTAAAAATCCTACTTTCGCTTACATCTGACTGTTGTCTTATTGAATTGTCAGTCAGACATGTTGAATAAAGTTGTCACCCTCCAATCTGGGAAGTTGTGAGCAGCATTTTGTGCAATTTCCAGACATTTTATTGACCAAACATAAAATCTCAATATTGAAAATGGGTATTATATATGTAAGATTATAGTAAACTTGAACAACCCGGAAGAGACGAGTAAAAAAAGCAGCATGTACTGAATTAAACTGAAACGGCTCCAACAAGAGAGCAGCAGCTGTAATCATATATAGCTGACCTCCTTTAGAAAGAGCAGAGAGACATAAAGAACATACAGTAAAGGCTCTTTTATATAATTTCCTTGTGATCTGATGATGAAGGAAACAAAAATGGTTCCTGACCCTGTAACTAGTGGTTTCTACTGTTGTCTTTAGTCGTGTACAGACCTGGAATAACCCTGCAGATAAAATCTTCCTGCTGAGCAAAGAGCTCGGCTGCAGCCTGGGCAGTCCTCGTGGTTTTCATTATGTTGGAGGTTTCCCGGCTCACTGGTGCTGCCAATAAGAGCCACCAAGAGCCGGTTTAGTGAGGTCACACCCTCCCTGTGACATCGTAAGCCACGCCCTTCCTTTCCTTCAGACTGTGTGTGTGTGTGTTTGCGATTTGACTAATCCTTACTATGGCGTTCCAGAAGATGAAGGACAGACGGTTCTCAGATGTTCTTTTTCATAATGTAAAGCGTCTTTCATGTTTTATTTTAGTTTTTCTTATGTAGTAATAATATTATTAGATATTAGGATAATAACATGACCTCATCATTCTTTACAACACCTCAGTCTTCGCTTTAAGGGCTTTTACACAACGACGAGGCGAATATATACGACACAAAAATACAAATTCTCGCCTGTGAATATTTTTAATCAAAACTATTCACACTGGGAGCAACATAAATGTGTTGCTCTAATATGTGAATTTGCAACATGGTAATTTTATCACTTTAGAATTATAATTACCGCAGACCAGTCAGAAGGGACTGAAAGAAAATTTGCAGAGCTGGCGCCGTTTTCTCTGCAGTCACATCGACCGTCTCACTGACTTCATCTCAGCTGCCTGTCAGGGCCTACAGTCCAGTTCATTAAAATGTATTTATACATTAAAACACCAAAGTTACAAACAGACTAACCACCTGAGGCAGCTGTAGAACAGTAACTCCCATCTTCTGCAAGGTAAAATTACTGACTTGAAGAGAGCACAGATAAGTTTCACTACCTCGCCGTTACCGATCTGTCTGTACATGGAGCAGCTGAGGTCACCTTTGTCACATTGTCTTTATCATTTTGTGTCCTTTGTGATATAATACAGGGTGAGGCAGGCACACAAACAATTACCAGGTCTTTCATTCTCATGAGTTGTGGCATTGTGTGCATTTCACTCTTGATTGGTTGATGCCTTCGTTCATGACAGGAAAGCTCAGAAAAATCGACTTTGTTCCTCTCAATGTTTGCTGTGTGAAAGCACTCATGACAAAAACAACACTTCAAAAAAATGTATTGATATCAAAATAAATAAATAAATAAAACTGATTTTTAAAAAATCTGGCTAGACTCTTATATTTTAAAGTGTCCTCACTGGATTCTGGAGATTAATTTGGCCTTACATAAACTGTGACTTTGTGGTTTCACATCTGGACAAACAGAAATGAGTTCCACTACAGTCTGAATCAATGCTACCAGTGTTCCTACTCATGTTAATGTGTTGCTGGAGTTGATCTCCCACTCATAGAACATCTTGCTTGGATTCTGAACCAGTTAATCATATTTTCTAATTCTTTTTCTTGGTTTATAACTTTTCCTTTGTGGGCTACTCGCTTGTTGATTAGTTTCATGTTTTGTTGTCTTGTCTCTTAACTTTCTTTTTATTGAAGGTCAAAGTTAGTCTCACTGTAATGAACCCTCTTCGTCTCCCTCTGTCTTTTCTGACCACAGCAAGCATCCAGGCCCACCTTCTTTGCCAGGAAGTTTGAGGCCAGCGTCAGTCAGGAGATCATCAACCAGCTGGACTCCTACCTGTATGGAACTTATGCCTCAGGCACCCCGGGCCTCCAGGCCTACTGGGAAAATATTTACGAGCAGGAGACAGACGGCCCCGCCAGCCTATCAGACTCTGCGCTCACCCACTACCACGCCTTCACTCGTATGGGACTGTCCCGCGCAGCCAGCTCGCTGCAGGGACACCCCAATGACAACAGCTGCAGGTATGAACATCAGTGCCAGATGTGGATTTATTGACAGCTGGATGTGGCGTGGCTTTTGTGTTTCTGTGTAATGTACCGCAGCAGCAGGTCATCAATAACCATTGTACTAAGCTGTTGATGCCGTTGGAGCATGTAGTGTGTGTGCTTGGCGTTTACAGAACATTGATGTTCATCAGTGTCGATGCTGACATCATTATGGTGATAGTCATGGTTCTTGGTGTGGACGGTGCTTAAATGTGTGGAGCTCATGTGGTTTTTAAAGGCACCAGGAGTTGGTACGCAGGCTGTGACGGTTCTTGATGATGATCTAAGAGGTTCTTAAATGTTATAGGGGAATTCTTCGGGGCATTGCAGGGGTTCTCGGTTTCTGTAGGATCAAAAGGGCTAACTAACCCTTAAAATGATGTACTGGGAGGGCCTTTGGAGAGCATTTTGTGCGGGGCATGCGCAGGATTATCAGTTGCCCTGGTTCCAGCAGTTTGTGTACAGGGTGCAGAAGTTCTTTCCCAGTTAACGCTGATTTATGCTCAACCATAGAACCGGATACAGACTTGGCCTCCTGTCCGGACTCTGTGTTCATCGACTCTGGTAGTCGTGAGGGGCAGTGTAGCCAATAGTTCCAACCAACTTTTACTGAGGAGAGGTTATGCAAGCTGGTGACAAGTTCTAAAAATCAGTATGTTACTTTACCTGGACACAGAGACAAACAGTTGCTACATGACATCTTGAAGGTGATTGTTACAGGAATTAAATGTGAGTTGGATGGCGTGTAGGTCAGTGCAACACCAGTCTGACTCTGAGCGGCGCCTTCCACTGGTTGTATTGCTTAGCATCCATGCCAACATGAAGGATGCATAGAAGTATGTGGGCAGTGATGGTTATATTGTTTAAAATGTACAAATCAATTTTCATATGCAAAGGGAGCATTAATGAGCCTATCGGGTGAATAAGACCGAGATCTGATCATTGGTTCATATATCACCAGCTCTTCCCATGTGGCCCCCGGTGGTCTGAGATGTTTTACTTTATTGCAGAACCTGTTTGGTTCATTTCAAACAGAGACTGGTGTGTTTTTCTGTTTAGTTTGGGTTGTTTAGTTTGGTGTAGAAGCTTCCAATCGAACACTGGTTTGAGCCAAACAACTAAACCAACACTGCAGAAAAGTGGGTCGCTGGTCTGGTTCCAGTGATTCGTTCAATGACCAAATCTTTTGCTTTCACACATGAAACAAACTGCACCAGTCCAGAAGACAAATCAGAAAGTGAGCGTTAGAAGTGCGGTGTTAGCTTGTGCCCTACTTTGTAAAACAGCAACATCAGCATAATCCAATAAGATTCAGTGAAGTACAGCTTCACTTTCTGACAGTTAAAAAAAAAAAATACCCATGTGGGTGCATGTAGTGTTGATGGTGACAGTCACCAAAACAATCAGTGAGTTACCTGATAGTCTTGACTTGATGTTTACAGCTTCTGGTTTAGTTGGTGTGAACAGGAAACGATGCAGACCAAATTAAATGAACTACAGGTGTGAGGACAAAAGTCTGTGCTACATTTGGTTCTGGCTGTCAAAAGTGAATATACACAGGTATCAGTTCTCGTCCCAAGTGTATTTAGGTGATTTATATTTGGGTCAGTACATTTGGGCCTTGTGCTCTTTGCTGAGAGAAACTGTGTGAGAGCAGTGAGGACGACTGGCAGATGAAATGTGTCTTTCCACTAAACTCACCACCAGTGTGTGTTTGTGAGTCCGAATTACATATGAAGATAACGTTAGCTTGTCCTGGGTACAATCGGGCTACAGTGTCTGCACAGACCGGGTTTTTCCAGCAGTGAGAGTGTGTGTGTGGGGTGGAGACCCACAGTAGGTACAAGGAGGTACTTGTTGGAGTTCGGGTGGGGATTGGTGGCTGAATGGGTGCGGGCAGCTTTATGGGAAGTGTGTGTGTGTGTGTGAGAGAGAGAGAAGGGGGGCTGAAGGGGGAGTTAAAACAGGACTAGTCTGTTCCCTTCAACCTGTGATTTCAGTTAAGTAACATCTCAGAACACGTCCACGCTAATCTGTTAACGTTTGAAAACACCGGCTGCATGTAAAGGAAAAAAACAATTAACTCTCTTCTTTCTCTTTTACTTTGGAAAAACCAATTTGGGCATTATTGTCACAAACTTGTAAGCGGTGTGTTTGTGTGGAGTCAGCACTCAAACAAACAGGGGCTGTTCCCAATTTTTTCTCTGTTAGCGCTTATTAGATGAGGAAATTGAGAACAGGCAGAACTCTTAAAGTTACATGATTTGTTGAAGGAGTCTGGTGATATTTTGGTTGTGTTTCTCGTTAGCTCATTGATGGCTCAGGCTAGCTACTGGACTTCTACACTCAAACCTATTAAACCACTTTACAACATAAGAACTCTCTGTGTGTCTCTCTCAGGTACATGGCAATGGGCCACCCGGTGTCCGTCCACCTCTACTTCTTGTCCGACCAGTTCCAAGGCTACCTGGTGCGTCATGCAGCCACTAACCGAGCCTCCACCCAGCTGGAGAGCCTGGAGACGTGGGTGACGCCCAAAGACCACTTCACCCTGGTCAGCCCTCCCCAGCCCACCAACAGGCTGCAGCACATCCAGGTCAGACACACTTTTATAACTAGCACATTTTGGGCTCCAACAGCTGTTAAGCTTGTGATATAAAGAAATTTTGTCACACTTTTAAAAAGGCTTTATATCATTAATGACTATTAACTGTTGCATGAAGCCAAAACAATTTACATAATCATCTCCATTTAAAAGTCGAAATTTCCCCAAATTCAGAAAATAAATTGCTGCTAAACTGATAATTGTCTGCATATTAAATTGGTGCATTTTTTTTAGTCACAGTTGCTGTGATAATGAGCTTTATTTGTGCAGCTCTTTGGGAGAATGCAAGTCACCACATTCTTCACAGAAAATAAAACAAAAACCCATTTAAAAAAAGACTAATGCCAATGTGATAAGATGACAGGAATGATAATGATCACACAGAGAAGTGTCAGGGCACAGAAAGACAGGACTGCACACTGAATGTAGAGATTAAAGATTGTCGAAGGGATTCAAATGAAGTCATAACGAGGTCCATTTCTGACCAGGACTGTTAGTTTTGTTTGCAGGATCTAAAGGGGAATACAAATGTATACTGGAGCCAGACTAGTCTGAAGTGAAAATGTAACTTTTGTTAAGCCTTAAAATCATCCTCCATCCCTGTTCTCTCAGGTCGGGACAGACTGGGATCCGAAGGAGCGTCTCTTCAGGAACTGGGGGGCTCTCGTGGGGCCCGAGGACGAGCCAGTGGCCGTGCAGCGCTGGAGCCGCGGTCAGAGCAACTTGACGGCCACTGTGGTGTGGGTCGACCCCACCAACGTCATCGCCGCCACTTACGACATCCTGGTGGACGCTTCCGCTGAGGTCACCCACTACCGCCCGCCCCTCACCCCGCCGCTGAGGCCCGGCGTGTGGACGCTGAAGGTTCTGCACCACTGGAACCCGCTGGGTCAGACCAGCTTCATCGTGGCTCCGCTGGACTTCCACCGACAACAGCCTCTACAGCAAGGTGAGCGATCCAAACACAGGAAAAGTGATTAGCGCAAGAATGTTCACCTACATCTGTCTCTTTACCTACCTGTCTCTCTCTCCCTCTCTGTACCTGACTACGTCTGATTTGCTCGAAACATTATTTAGTGACACATGTAAAGTACTGCTTCCATATTACTGCAATTTTGTCCAAAGACATAGTAAAATATCACAGTTGAGTGTTACTTACTTTAGCTTTAGAGCGTCGTAGAAACACCTGTTGAAATGATATTCAAGAGCTTTAGTTACTGTCGTGTGTCAATAGCAGATCCAATACTTAAATTACAAACACAGAGGCCTCAGCCACAGCTGTCAGCGCCATGCACACATATTTATAGTGTCAGTATCCAGTCACACACACACACACACAGGGTCACCTCTGTCTGAATTAGCCTCCTCTTGGTTTCTGTTTGATTCGTTTGACCTCTACAGGCCTCTGTGTGTGTGTGCATGTACGTACAGGGGATCACTGCAGACCTCTAAGTAAAGCCTGGTTCATTAATAGACAGGAAGGTTTTATTGGCCAGACTCATAAAGTGAAGCTGGCATGTGACGTGATGTGATCGGAGTGTGTTTGTTGTTTTATCTGCTCTTGTATCCATGCCTCTGCCTGTATGTTAAAACACAACACGTTCACCTCTTTGAACAACCCAGAAGGTCGTTTAACAAAATCACTGCTGATATTTGGAGGAATTGCAAAGTGTCTTCAAACCAAAACATTCAATTAAATTGAGAATTACATGTCATAAAACAGGCAAAAATGAAATGTATACTTTTATAAATATATGGTCAAAAATAGAATATTTTTAAAATTAGAGCCCAACCAATACAACCAAAACAGGCAGCAAATTTAAGTTTGAGTTTATGTATAGTCCATAATGACATCAGTGCACTGAAATGTAATCTGAACACACTGAGAATAAATAAGTAGTAATATTAAGTATCACAGCAACTTGAAAATCAGGTTTAACTGATTTAGTCACAGATTTGATATTTAATAACTTTCTCCTTCAGGTTTGTGTTGAGAAGTCTGTATCGTTCGGAGTGCCGAGGTCACAGATGACGACTGTTTTCTAAAGGTCGTCACAGGCTTTTAAATTTGATCTAAAATTCTCCTTTCTTCTCTCCCACCCATCTTCCAGAGGACGCCCTGCGGCTGCATGGCGGCCCACCCAGGAACTCTTACATGGAGCAGAGTTTCCACGGCCTGAACCCGGTGCTGCGACTCCCGGTGAGCCTGGGCGCGGTGGAGGAGGCGGAGGCCAACGCTGGCCTGACGGGGGCGCCGCTGCGACGCTGGCTGGACCGGCTGCTGGAGGGCCACTGGTCAGCGGCAGACGTCTGCTCGATGGGACCCAGCGCCTGTCCCGTCATGCAGCGCTGCGGCCTCACCGTGTGGAGCTCAGCCAGCCCCGACCCGAAGTCTGTACTGACCCCGCCCAGAGAAGACGGACGGATCAGGTAGCAGACAGCCGGACGGAGATAAAGGAGAGGAGTAAATGAAGGAAGACATGGGGCTTACATCCTGCTTGTGTCTGATATTTATTTATTTTAATTTGTGCAACGTCGGAGTGAAAGGAAACGGATGGATCGAACTTTACAGGCAGCGACAGGAAGACGAGAAACTGACTTAAACGCTCAGTCCTCATTCAGTCGGCTGCTCTCACCGGTTTTCGGACTACAGAAGTGCGTGTGCCCGTCCATTAGTGTGTGTGAGAAGAAATCTATACCTCTTGTTGTGAGTGTTTCCCTGAGTTTAAGTATACAAGTGTTCTTTAACATGTTCAGATGATGAAAACGGACATGGTTGCTCAATTATTGGATCATTATAGCAAAAAACTTTGTGATCAAAGACGGGTCGGGACTCAATTTCTTAGGATGAATATTTCAATGCACATCTGCACTGACATAGAAAATTAACACTAATTTAAAGTATCATGCAAAATATTAAGTTACTTGGAAAATATTTCATATTTAAAATCAACTCCAAGCTAAAATCAGTAAACGCACATTAAAATTAATATTGACAGTAACAAGGATAATTTGACATCAAGAGAACTAAACACTTTCAGGGTTTTTACTCTTTTATTAACTATCTGGTTATCTTATGGTAAATTGTCAGTAATTATCACCACACGTTTGATTTCTTGAGAGTATCTGTGATTAAATCTCGGGACAACAGGCCTCAAACGACACAAAGCACACATTGTTTTCAGATAATGAGCCTCCAAAAACTCATGAGCAACCATTGACGTTCTCAGACAGCCAGCTGCGTGTCACGGGGGAAAATCTGATCCAATTTTTACAAAATATATTTATTTAATTCCTTTAATCTCCATCCACATATTAAGTTGGTAAAAATCACGTTCAGTCGGAACGCCTTTCTGGTGTTGGTTCAGTCTGTTAGATGTTCGACTACGACTGTAACTAGATCAGAAACAACACTGACAAACTGTGGTAGAATACGTACGAAGATCCTTTACTGAAGTAGTAATACAACTAGTGCTGCAAAGATTATTTATCACTGGTGAACTGTTAAAATATTCACCTATTTTGATGGTCAGTTAATTGTTACAAGTCATTTTTAAGTCTAAATTCTTGTTAAATGTGAATATTTTCTGGTTTCTTTCCTCTGACAGTAAATAAAACTAGACATTTGAGGACAGAATCATTGGCTTTGGAGAACACTAATCAACATTCTTCACAGTTTTCTGACCTTGAAAGATCAAATATAATCAGAATAACAGTTAGTTGCAGCCATAAATAACACCAAAAGAAATACACAAATATAACACAAGTATTATTAAGCAAAAGTACTCATTTGGTAGGACCTTTACTTTACTGACTGGCAGATTGTTATCTTTAAAAATCCATCTTATTTTAAAGTGCTACTGTTTTATGTGAATTCCAAATCTACAAACTAACTTTAGCTGTCAGAAGTAAAAAGCACAATATTAGTCGAACAAATACTTTTAGATTTGTACTTTAGTAAAAGGTACTCAGTTACTTTCAGCCACCAACATTATTTATTATTACTGATCTCCCTCCTGACACCGACAGCTCTGTATGCTGATTCTTTGTTTTCTTTCCGTGCCATGTCTGAATCCTTCAGACCGCCTGAGACTTGAAGTGTGAGACGTCCGCTATGCTGGAACTCAGAAGAGATTCACCTCCTCTGTTTTTATTTTATTTTTACTTTACACACATTTTTTATCTGATGTGACTGTGTCAAAGCGTACAACTGTGATGTACGCAAGTTATTTATTCAGAAGTTTATAGAAACATTTTTCTTTTTTTAGTCAATGACTACTATTTGATATGCTGATATTTGGTGCAGTGGGTGACTTTTGTTTTTTGGACAAAAACGTCTGCCTTTGTTTCTAAAAGGCCTTCAAGTGTTTGTCAGGACTGATGGTAAATGTTTTGAGGGGATCCGAGCAGCATCCTCGTCCATTTTAAACTACATCACAGCTACGAGTTTGATCTGACCACATTGCTCAATTACAGCTACTTATTTGAAACTGATGTTTAAAGAACAGTACAACTAAAAAACTGAAAGTCATATCTCCTCCCTCCATGCTGATGGAAAGTCAGGTGAAGTTTCATAGTCCACAAAACATTTCTGGAGCTTCACAGCAAAACAGCGTTGCAACATTATCGTGAACAACAGAAGTAGCTGGAGACGGATTGATGCTCCTCACGACTGTACAGTAGAAAAATAGGCTGGAGCTCGTTAGCTTAGCAAGAAACTGTGGGAAACGGCTAGCCTGGCTGTCTGAAGGTAACAGAATCTAAAATGACCACAAATCAACTCATTAAAGTATTTTCAAAAAAAAAAAAATAGACTTGGCTGCCTCTTGAAATTAGACTTCAGTCAGATCGGGGGCAACATATCCCCGGAGTAACGGCCAACTGCTGCTAACTGTTCTGCTGCTGCTTGTTAGCCGTGCAGCTAGTGGGCATGACTGGAACTCATACGGAATAAGGGCTAGCTGGTTAGCATGCTAACTAAAGTAAATATTTCTGCAACATGACTTTAACACCACATCGAAATTCTTCTCTTCATAATTTGTTCAAAATTAGTTTTTCAACAAACTTTTTTTCCCACATTTTTTAAAAAACCATGAGGGTGAAACTCAGAATGAACAGTCGGCACTTAAAGTAAAAACCTGAACTGCACATCATATTTATTCAAGAAAAGATTGTAACTATTATATAATTTATTGTGTGGGATGATGGAGGCATGGGGCAGATGTTACCAGATGTTTGGGTTGTTGACAACTTCTGGTCTCAGTGCACCGGACCAAAACATTCAGAGAGCATTAATATAACTGCGTTTACATTGAGGATGATTCCTGTGCTGACCTGTCGCTTTATGCAGCTTCACCTGACTTCCTCCTTGCTGTAATAAATATTATGGCCACTAGAGCATTGTGATGAGATGCCTTCATGAAATTATGAATTGATGTGATTAAATGTTGAAATTATGGGATGAAGTCTAAGTTTTGTTTACCCCAGATGCCAGTCAGAATCACTCATCGTAAAGTTTAAACATTGATCATTACGGCTGCCCAAAGTTGTCGTAATTTGATCCAGATTATAGTAATTGTTTTGTTTTTTTTACGTCTGAGGTCTTTTCAGACTCCTCAAAGGAAGTCCTGAACATTTAAAAACTCTAGGAAAATATTTTTAAAGACGAGAAATCCAGTTTTTTGTTGTTTTTTTCTGTTCGTGCTCAATGTTGATTTGAAAATATCGAGCCATTTAACGTCCGATAAGTATTTTTCATATGACCATGAGTCGATGTAAATCAGTATTTTGTAAAATACTCAGATGATGTACAGTTTTTAAGTTAATGACATAGAGAGGTCCGATTGTTTGGACGCTGTGATGTGATCATTTTTAAAGGAACTTGATGGTGTGAAAATGTTTAGATGTTGATGATAGTCTTCAGATTCTGGAGGAAAATCCCACAGGTTTGTTCTTTCCATACTTCTTTATTTTTGCCTGCTCTGTTTCTTTTATGTCCAACCTATTTTTTGTTCTGTTTGTTTTTCCCAGTGCCATTTCTGTCTTTCTGGTTGTTTGCTTGTTTTGTTTGTTGTTCTCTCTCTCTGGGAGTGCTGTGCCTTAGCTGTACTCCTGTTGTAGGAAATCCTCTCTGAAAGCATCAAAAACTGTCTCAAATGTCCAAAAACCAAAAAAGAGAGAATTGTTGTGAATGCCTTATAAATGACCTTAGTGGTTTTGAAGTACAACTTTTGAAAATAAAAACAGAATTTCCCTTTACTTTGTGCCTGTGTGATTTATTCCATCCTCATGTATTTGTGCACTTTAACACAGTAGTTCTGTCACTTTTATTTAAGAAGCCACAAAAATTCACTGGAGCACCAAATGTGGATTAATCCGCCCCTGAAAATAGTCCCAACAAATGCACTTCTTCGATGTTCTCAGGAAGTCAGACAGTTCTGAGAGACGCACGAATAGATTGTTGTTTTTATCTTTTCAGGCATTTTGTAACAATAATAACATCAATAATAACATCGACCATCAGCAGCATTAAAGAGCTCCTGCTTTGTTAAATCTCGACTCGGGTCTTCTCTGCCTTGTTAGAACTGAAAAGATCCAAAAATCTAATTTATTGATATATTCATATCTGCAGTGAAGAGCACCCACAGCCAGCGGTGATGGAATCATCAATACAGCTGATCGATGGAACGCAGCTAAAAGGACAGAGCTAATTATTATTTGTGTGGCAGCAGAGTTAGCTGCTGTCAGCCAGCGTGCGACAGCGACCTCAAATATCTGTATATATATAAGTTATCACGTCGGTCACTCAGTGAGGGATTGGTCAGTGTTTTTTACATTTGTGCAAAGACAAACACGTCCAACAACTTTCTCTGTCGGGAATGCAATCAGAAATATAACTTATAGCTGATGATACATCATCGGGTAATAAGGAGGTTTGAAAGGGAAATGTACCGCTGATTTGTAGTATGAGCAGTCAGACTAAAAATTAAACAACTTCTCATTAAAATCATTTTAGTGGTGGTAAGGTTTGAAACAGACATCCTGATGGATTGTATCCAGAGTCATGGCCAGGATACCAGCACATACACAAAAATAAGTCTCTGATAATTTAATCTTCAAACTGTTTTTTTAATTGATTAATTACTTAATTATGTCAGGACTCCAGGGAGCAACTATTCTGGTCACACATGCACCCAAGAATCTGTGAAGTCCGACTTATTATCCCTGACATTTACTCTGTCGCACCGCTGCGCCTCAGATTCAGGGTTTGGTCTTTAAACAATTGAGATTATCACAATTGTTTTGTAACATGATTAAGAAAATAGCGCATTTATACCCTTTTCACTTTTAATCATTTTCATCACGTGTTCAGAAATGAGTCAAAGTGTATTAGAAGGTATGATTATAAGATATACCTAAAATATGTACTGCTGCACTGCAACCAGTGTTTCAGTGAACGACACTGGCTGATCTAATATACATCAGCATCTGCAGAAATTAAGTCAATTTGTGCTGAAACGCCTTAAGTTATTGATTATTTCATTTTTCTCCCACTTTATCAATTTTGGGGGCAAATATTGTACTTTTTACTCCACTTAGTTACTTTGCAGATTACATTACAAAGTTGCACATTTTTCAATAAATATACCTTCTTTATTTTGTATTATTTGTACACACAGAAAAAGAAAAAGATGTTTGCAGTAGTTTCTTAATTATAAAATTCAATGTTTCAGTGCACTGATTTAAAGTTTTATTGTGAAATATCCTTATTTCATTACATATCTGTGTTATAAGTGTTTGATAACCACATTTGAGTGATCATTTCAAAAGCTGTTTATGTGTATTCAGCCAATATATCAATATCGGAACGTTTTCACATCCTAATATCAGAATTCTCCAAGTTCTGACAGAGTACGCCAAAAACTTAATTATTCATATTAATCAGAAACTTGCCTCCATAAATGTTTGGAATACATCAAGTTAATTTTTCTTTTACTGCACTGCAAATCATGATGGATTGTTACTGCTAAATGTTATTACCTAAAGGTTTTGGTTGATTCGTCTAGAAGTGAAGACGACGTTTATCTTTTGTCAAAAAAAGCAATTTATCAGCAAAATCCTTCTGTACCTGAACAATTAGAGGAACGAACCTGCTCATGTTGTCAGTCAGGATTTAGTGTCGAGGCTCTTCAGTCTCCGTCCAGCTGCTCCTACAACCAGCTCTGGAAAAATGTTGAGATTCACCTGATCAATTAATCTTTAAAGCAATTTACCGTCTAAGAATTAGAAATCCACACCGTCAATAACACATTAAACTTGTTGACACGTTCTCAGGCTACATTCATGTGCAGTATGTGTGTGAATTCAGCTGGTTTTTCTTCCTATTTGTAGAAATAAACGTCAGGTGAGGGTAAATATACGAAGACTGCACTGAACTGCTGTCTGAAATAAATATCTGATATTATTCAAATGTAAAACCAGTGATGAGATGAAACTACAGTACTTTGAGTGTTTCCATTTTCTGCGTCTTCATGTTTCCACTTCACAAATATTACACTATTTACTCCACTATACTCATTTGATAACTTTGGTTACTAGTTACTTTGCAGATTACATATTTATCAGTTTATGTCTTTGTTGCTGTATACTTTCACTGCAATACATTTTAGAGGCAAATATTGTACTTTTTTCTCCAGTGAGAAAACAATAAGAAAATAAAAATAATTTTTCTTACAACAAAAAAATTACAACAAATGCGAAGTAAAAACACAAAAACAGAATAATTTAATGCAACACTAAAATAAACTGCTTCAGTTCATCTCTTTGTTGCAGGTTTGATGGGTCACTGCCAAAGAATTAAAAAAAAAAAGAAAAAAAGAAAAAACAAACCTGATAAACAGCTGATGTCATTTCTGGATGTTTTTTTAATCTCAGATAAATTGCCAAACTCAAAATCCACTGATCACTACCTCCACTGTGAGAGACTGGTATTTATTCTTCTCTATTTAGGGGAAAAAGTTTAAATGTGTTATCAAACATCACTGTAACAAACTGATGCCAGTTATTCAAAGTTCATTAAAGAGAAATCTGATGTTCTCACAGGATCACTGAGTTTCTGCCCCTCAGAGCTCTGCTGCCCCCTCGTGTTCATTATCATAGTTACATCACAACATGAACTCGATGAACCCACTTTAACATGAGTTTTACTTCTACTTGATTTTAAATATATTCTTCACCTGAACTCTGCTGAACTCCAACATGTCGGTATCCTGCACCATGTTTGTTCACCAGCTGAGAATAAAAACCGTTTCCGTCTTCATCAGGAGACATTTCTCTGTATTTCTGTAGAGAAAGCTCCAACACTCTGTAAACCCTCCTCACAGCAAACATGTTCACTTGTGATTACAGGAGAAGAATCAGGTGTTTTCAAAATGGCTCCGTCCCATTTAGCTTGATAAGTCAGCGTAGTACCCTCAGGAGCCCTGGAACAGAAACAACTGAATGGAATGCAGCCTTCATTAGTGAGACCTGTGGGACATGTTTGTAGTTTTTCTATGTTCAGCTCACTTAGATACAATTCTGAGGTACTTGAACTTGCAAAGAAACTCGTGATTTCATGTTGCAACAGAGCCAAACATTTTCAGGTCAATTATTTTTTTGTTACTATTTTTGTTTAATTTCCACACAAAGTAAATGATGCATCAGGCTAATATGACGGAGCCCATCTTCTACATCAGGAACAGAAAAAGCAAAACAAACAATAAAAATGTAAATAAAAAAATGCCAAATAACAAGACAATAAGAACTAATCTATCCATATCATCAGCAAACTGCTAAAAGTCAAGTTTACAATAATCTGAAAAATGCTAAAAAAAATAAATAAATAAAAAGTATGGATCTGATAATCAGTTAACCCATAATATGCAGTAAATACATATGTACATGTAAACAAATTTATAATTTATTTGACCAAATGTTAGTGTTAAATGTACAATACAAAACTGTACTAAAACAATAATATGTATTACTTTATCATGATATCAAGTTCATTATTATAATGTTGAAAGTATTCTGTAGCCTAAAAATAATTAAAAAGAAAAACTTTGGCAGCCTTTAATAAATAGTTGATAGAAGTTAACCAAGAAGCAAACAGGAGACAAGTGTAGATTTTTTAAAATATTTATTTTAAGAAAATACTGACAGATGCTACGAACAGCTATATACATGGAGTTTTCATCAGAGCGGGAGAAAAGACGAGCCGGGCAGGTGACAGACGGACTGATGGACACGTGACGTCACCGGCTCGTCCTCTCACTTCTTGGATAACTTTGCTTGTTTGTTTTTTGGTGGCGCCCACTTCAAACACATCGTGTCCACTGTGAGAGAGACGAGACAAACCGTGAGTGACACAAAACAAACGGAGGAGTATTTCAGGACTCCGTCATGTTGCCTTGTTGCTAGGAGACAAATCACAACACAGCTTCCAGCTTGTTAAACATGAAAATGTTCTTGTTTCTTTCCTCCTCTATGACAGTAAAATTTATATCTTTGGGTTGTGGACAAAACAAAACATTTAAGAATGTCATCTTGTGCTTTTGGAAACACCGATTGACTTTTTTTTTTTTTTACCATCTTCTGACATTTTGAAAAACAATAATTGTTGGTTGCAGCTCTCGAGCTACAGGAACATTCTGACAGGTCTGAGATTGAAACCGTTTTAAAAAGAGTTCACGCCATCATGTCTGTGTTTTGCGACAAAAGTGCCGCTTGTGATGCGTTCACAGCAAATTATTCAGACTGTATTCAACAAACAACTGATGGAAAATTGTTTTTTGGAGCCTTCTAGTCCCAATTAAGATTCCAGGATATTGTAACTTCTAACAGCGATGACATCACCCACTTCTTTGATAGAACTACATCATTTTTAAAAAAGTGGCTGCAAAGTAGCCATTGCTAAAAATGAATTAAATTGAAAATTAAAACAAAAACATTCATTTGAACGTTTGAACATTTAAAAGGGACATGCATTCAGTTTATTGATATGTGCTTTCACCTGTTAAAAAACTGCTACAAATATCACAATAACAAAGTTAAAAGGAGCTAAAATAGGCCAATTAAACTGTGTGACAACAAAGCTTGCAGTGGAGAGAGTGTGAAGGTTTGAATAATGGGAGGTTTTCTGTTCTTCTCATTCTGCTGATATTGTGGATGCAGCATTTTGCTACAAAAACATCCATCCTGTGCTAACAATAGTGACCCAAAAAGCTCCTGTGTGCTGTGGGTGAGTGTGGGTGTCGTAAATCTGTGAAAACGTTATAATTAGGGCTTCAAGTGAGGAATAATAATTAATATCTGCATATTATGTTTCCCAAATAATCAAGTAGTTGTTGTAGAATGTCACTAACCCAATCTCAGCAATGATTACAACAATTGTTCACGATACAAGTAAGTTGATTCTTCTTGATTCAACCTCCTCAAAAAAGAAATAGTCTTCTGAGTGAAATGTAAAAAAACAAACAAAAGAATGTCATTACTGGAGGTTTGTGTAAAATCTAAAATGTCTAGACTTACCTGTGATTGGTGGTTTCTTGTACTGGGCGCTCTTCAGGTGCTCCTCCACCAGTTTGGGTGTCACACATATAACATGCTGACCTTTCCAGTATTTCACCATGTTGAGCGACTGCAGCGTGCTGATGATGTCACTCTGCGTGATGCTGGTCATCTGGCTGGAGGTGAAAAGAGGGAGGAGGGTCATGAGTGAGCATGATGGCTGGGTGTCTGATGATGTCACTTGTTATCAGATAGTGTTTGTGAGTCCACCTGAGATCTTTGATGGACAGCGTTCCCCTGAAGTCCCTCAGGATCTCCAGAAGAACCCAGGACCAGTAACTTCTGTAGCTCAGCTTCCCCAGGTCAGACAGAGGCTTCTCTGGAGAGCCGACGGCACTCTCCAGCTTGGACAGCTCATAACCTGCACCCACAGCAGCAAAAATAAATGTTATACACTGTCAAATAAGTGTTTTGTTTAAAATATATTTGTGTAAAAATTGTGCTGAGGTGAGCGGCTGTGAGCTGGATCTGCAGTCCAACTTTTTTGAGTGGAAAACCCTTTAATTTAACCACGAGACCCGGTGAGTGCATAAATATAGGCATATGCGTCCTTAAAGAAATAGTTCACTGTAAAGTTAAGATTCAGTCATTACTTACTGAAAGCTATGAGGAACTTTCCGTAGCCTCTGCGTTGGTACGGTGGCAGTGTGAGAATACACGCCACATTATTCCCATCCGGAGACTCTTTTTCCTGAAAAACAAAACCAAAGTTAATACATAAAGTTGTTATTAGTTGTTATCTGTTCCAGATTTGGTTTCTGTCCACCGGCTGTGTGATCTACTGGATTCAAATATTTCTGCATGTCTACATTAAATATTAAAGCATCATTTGTGAAGTGCTGGCAAATGTTGAGCATGTGTGATGATTTATTCAACAAAACAACGCAAACAGAATTCAAGATGCCCTAAACACATGTAGAAGTGATTGGTGCCATGTAGCAATATTTCAATGAGCCATGTACTTGGTTAGTTTTATCTCATGTATGCTCACGTCTGGGAGAAAATGAAAGTAAACAGAAAATGGATGGTTGGGTGTAAACAATGCCAGTTTAAAAACTGTATTTAGGACTTAAGGACACATACTTTATGTAGTGACAACATAAATATAAGTCTGTCTTCACGAGAAAACTCCACAGGTAACCATTAGGATAGAGCCAACATCAGTGAGTCCAAGATTGACATGTGTAAGTCCACTTTACTCAAAAAAACCATCAGAAACAAGCCTTACTTTGGAGAAGTAGCCGACGATGTGCGCTCCCTGTTTGTTGACTTCAGTGAGGATGTAGAAAATAAAAGGCTCCACATCAAAATAAAGTGTCTTGTGGTCGAGGAATAGTTTTGCTAGTAGACAAAGATTCTGACAGTAGATCTGCAAACAGAGACCAACAATGAATGACAACGGTTAACATCATTACAAAAAAGTCTCTTTCAGACACAACTGGTTTTCTTTCTTTTTCAGGAGACCAATGTCGGACACAGATGAATATACAGTTTGTAACATTCCCAGGTGTGCTCACCTTGTGGTCCCGCCCATCCACTTCATACACGGATATGTTGCTTCTTCTGTAGATTTCTTTGCCTGGAGGCTGCTTCCACTGACAGTGAGACTGAGGAGACAAAAGTCAAAAGGTCAAATGAAAATTTATCACTGTCAGCTGTTTATCTTGGTACCAAACTTTGTAAGACTCTTGTTTTACAGGTGAAAAAAATGCATCGATGTTGCATGTGAGTCAGAGAGAAAAGACAGTTTTCTTCATAAATGTACAAGAAAACATGCAAGATATTCTGCCAGATATTAAACAAAACTTGGTAACTATAAAATAAAACTTGTGCTTCCATTCTCAGATTCTACGAGAGGCACAAATCTCCCTACATCGTAAACCAAAGTGAGAACTGCACTGACCAAGTGGTGTCTGAAGGTCTTCTCGTACTTCATGTATTTAAGGCAGTACTCGCAGATCCACAGCTTGGGTTGCTTGCCGTAGTCCTCGGGAAACGGTGAGAAATACCAGGCATCGATCTCAAAGTTTCCTATCTGAATCTTATCCACATATTTCACTTTGGTTATCTGAAGGAGGCAGCAGAATGAGGGAAATCGGTTTAACTTCACAGCGATGGCAAAACATTAAAAACGCAAACTGTTATTACAAAAGCCGGTTCAACCACATGATTTAGAGAACACAACCACCTTACCGCCTCATGCTCTTTCTCCAGGGCTGCTGTTGTTGGGTCCATCTCTGCATATGTCTGCAAAGGAAAACTCTGTTAGATAAATATTGACCACCTAATACAGAGTGTCACCAGAAACAGCAGGAGATCAGTAGGTAACGTAAAAGGCCTCTACCTTCTGTACGTGGTTGATCTCATCATGCTTGCGCTTCTGGTTGCGAGTGATCTTCCTTTCAGGCTGTTCACCCAAATCACCAACACCTCCGATCTCCGTGCTCTTCCTCACGGCATCCTTCACCGTCTTGGTGAGTGCCAGACGGGCCTTTCCTACCCACTCATCGAGGCGTCTGTTGACTGGAAGCCAAAGAAAAACCAGATGGAGATCATGTAGAAAAGCAGTAGACCAGAAGATGGAGAGCAGGTGGCCAAATTGGGACCAGATGAAAGGAAGCAAAATGACAGTGGAGCTGGGGTAATTTAGAAGAAATGAGACAACTTCAATTATGCAGATTTAAAGGTTCGATTATGGGCACTGCATATCAATATTTCGTGCTATACTCACATCCTACATAGTGAACGTAGAACTCCTCTCTGCCCTCCTGTTCATTCAGCCGGGACTGAATAACCTCTGCTGTGTCTGAAGAGAGAGCAAAGTCCATCAGGTAATGAGAGCTATGTCTAACAAAGCGGGGTTAAACAGGCATTCATGTCATACACCTGCAGGCTCGCCAAACTCCATTCAGACTTCTACAACTCGGATACATCTTTGTCTTTCTAGCAAAAACACTTACTGATATTCCACCTGAGAAAACGTGGTGTGATGTATACTGGGCCATTATACTATTCGGCAATAACATAATGCAACTTACTATGTATTTCACCAGGTCATATATTAATTCTAGAGTTGGTTCTCCTGTTGTTGGCAGTGTTATCGTTTTACCACCTATGCCGAATT
Source organism: Sparus aurata (assembly GCF_900880675.1). Lineage (NCBI taxonomy): Eukaryota > Metazoa > Chordata > Actinopteri > Spariformes > Sparidae > Sparus > Sparus aurata. Next base: position 28,734,899 of record NC_044209.1, read on the forward strand.
TTCTAGAAAGACCCAATGTGCATTTGTAAATCAAAAACTATTGACTTACGTCTTACCGCCATGATTCAAAACACTCAATATAACAAAACATTAATATATATGATGGAGTTTGGTGTGAATTTCTATCGACCAACTAACATATACCTGCTAGCATTAACTGAAGTTGAGGTGAAAAAGCAGAACAGAATCAACACTCACGCCATGACTTGTCGGCTCGCTGACATAAATATGTCTCTCCAATTTCGACCGACACCTCCTGTTCCCTTCCGCCGCAATACACTCCACCTCCGTCCGGCGTGTGGTGACTACTTGAGCCCCCGGCTTCTCTCAAACGGCCAACGGCCTCCGCCTCGTCCTCCTCCCCGCCACTGCCGTTAGAGGAGCACGCAGCCGGGATACTACTGTCCAAATCACCGCGCTCACTTTCCATGTGACTGGAATCCATGTCTACGTCCATCCTGGGTTCAGAGTCCTTGTTGTTATTGTAGCTTTTGTGAAAATCGCTCCCGCCAGTCATATCCTCGGCCGGTTTGAAAACAACAACACGCCTCTGCGACCCTGCGCAGATAATTCACAGGGGCTGGTCAACAGAAAAACTGCCAAGATGGCGCCGGTGGGAAATAGGCTCCGCCCTCTTTGACTCCGCCTCTCGTTCTCCTAAAATGCAACGTTCAGAAACTACAACTCCCATGAGTCTTTGCACTGTTTTGATTAGATTTCAACTTTCAACATAAACGGTGCTCGATCCTGCTTTCTTTTCATATTAGCTTCATCTTTTAGGGTTTAAGATGAGTAAAAGTAGCTGTGGCGTCTTTCTGCACATTGTGTTGGTTAAAAATGAATTATTATTAGTTTTAGTTCTTAACTGACACAAATTTAGTTATATGCGCTCACATAGGCACAATATTAACAGAATTATTATAGAATGAAAACTATCTGCATCTGCATTTACACAGTTTATGATTTTAATTCAACATCCCTCTCCAACACTGTTTATACTGTGATTCAGAAAAAACATTCAGTTTTAAACAACATGTAATTCATCAAATTACACACACAGAGACCGTTAATGTGGAGTCTTCAGGACCGCCCGAGTGTCTGGGGCCCAAAAAGTTAGAAACAGTATTGATAGAAAACCACCATCATAATGTCCCATCCATACAGTACTCAGGACAGAATTATCCTGATCAGAACCAGAACCAAACTCTTTTGGAGGTTTGGAAAATTAAGCCTCTTTTGTCGCTGTATTGTACAATCTTATTATTATTAGTCAACACAGTTTGACACTGATGGAGTTGATTTAGCCATTTTAGTTACTGTTGGGTGGTTTAAATTATGGTATAACAATTCAATCTACTGTGTAATCTCATTTAAAGGTTTTTATTACATTTTAATCTGCAAAGTCACAAGTAATTAAAGAGGTCAGGTAAATGCAATGTAGTGAAAAGAACGTTTCATCTTTGTTAAATCGAGTGGATTTGAGGAACAAACTGTCCCACAGGCTGCTCTCTCCTCAGTTTTCTGTCTGGTGAACTAAAATTTCTGCATCGTTGTGAACATATTTCCAAACTTTCAACAAACAATTCAAAAGCAGAAATATTAAAGCTGCGTCAGTCAGTGAGACCGAACAGAACCTTGTTATAAACTAACAGGAAATACAGACACACTGACATCCAAAGAATTTTTAATTTGTAGTTCTTTGAAGTCATATTGCACCACAACACAAAGCAACAACCATCTGTATCTGATTTTAGTGTGCATGAAAGTGCAAACCAGAGACCAGGAGCACGGCGATGTGGAGGAGTAAAGGATACTACAGTGAAGGTCGTTCCTGGTGCAGGGCTTTAATCTATGCAATTCGATGATGGAGGCACACATACATTTGTTCATTGGCCCTCCTGTCGCCCTTTGTCATAGCACCTCCTCTCTTCCCCTCTCCCTCTCGACCACCTTGTGCTGGAAGCCCCTGCCGTGACCTCTTCGGGGCCCCCCTCCTCTGCTGTACAGGTTATTGGGCCCTCCCCTGCTTCTTGAACCTCGCCCGTCCCAGTGGTAGTGTGCAGGACCAGGGGCCCCGGTGTGGTGGACGGGTCGGTGAGGACCCCTTCTTCTTCCACGGTGGACCCGGCCGCCTGCAGAGTCTGGAGCATCTTCTGGGCATTCAGTTTCTGAGGCTGCCTGGCACACTGGCTGGTCGTCTGGAGACGCCACGCTGTCTTGTTGCTCTGCGCAGACGTCTCTGCCCGTCTTAGACTCACATACTTCTGCATGCACTTGCATCTGGTGGCCATGGTTACCCTGAGCTTTGGCTTTGATTGGTCCCTCAGTGCCGTCTGAGGACAGAGACAGTTTGTCCAGGTGCTCTGTGATGGGAGCGGCTCTCCTGTGCTGTGGTCTGGACCGGCCTCCTCTCCTCTGCCCCCTCACCTGGTTCTGACGCCTCTGGCCCTGCCAGCCTCTGCAGTGAGTCGGTCCAGGAGCAAACCGCTCCGCTCTGACTCCAGATTCAGAGGAAACACTGGAGACTGAGGGCAGCGGGGGACCAGGGGACTCATCCACATCCAGGTTTCCATTTTCAGCAACAGATGGAGTCTGTGGGAGGTGAGAAGCATCACTGTAAACGTTCAACATGATGCAGACAATAACAATGTCTCAGGACTCTCTGTGCTGGAAATCCATCATCTTACTGATTCACAGTTTGACAGCAAAGAACAGATTCCCCAAAATAACTGAGTCTGCCTTCATGTCAAGGAGCTTGAAGTCTTTATGGTTAAACTGCAGCTCAGCAAAGCGAATCAAAGAGAATATTTTGTGAACAAACAGGGTCGTTTCCTTTCATTTACTCTGCTGATATCCAACTTAGAAAAGGCTCCTCTTTTATTCTGTCAACAGAATAAAAGAGGGGCCTTTTATTTCAACGGTCTGCAGTCACTTAAGCTTTTTTGCAGCAATATTACTGCTCCAAACTTTGGTCTCGTATATCTTCTGGCCGTGAGCGTCAGCCCTCGACGCCCGTCAGCCGTCCGCAGACATCTTTGGCATTTTGAACACTACAAGCCGAGTGCCACTGAATTCCATAATAGTTAGAAGAAGGCAGTCGTCTCCAAAACTCATCAAGTCACACCAGAACAACTGAGATGGATACAAAGCAGGAGGAAAAATGATTATATTAAAATTCTTCTCTCTAAACTTGAAGAAGTGACTAAGAATATTTCATACATTTCTTCCTGTAACAATCGTTAGAAATCACTGAGTTCAGTAGCTATCTGATGGAACCTGGGACATTTTAGTTACTCAGGCATTTCGAAGTATGACAGAGATAGTTTGACAGCTTTTTTGCAAAAATGCTGAAACAAGCTAATGCTAACATGGTGGAAAGATAAGAAACTAATAAGCGGAGCCATGTATGCTGTATGTGAACACTGCAGACTGAATCTGTGTCCGGTTACAAGACAGAAACATAAATAACTTTCAGCTGGACAGATTCAGCTGCTCACACAGATATCAGCACGGTAACGTAACGTGTGATCCGTTCTTACCTCGTTGATGTGGATGAGAAAACGATTTGATTCTTCCTCCGGGTCGATGATTCCACCTTTAGACCGCTGCCTTTCCAAAAGCTTCTGGAGTTCACACCACTTCTGCTGAAAACTTGAACCGATCGCTGCTTCGTCCAGCTGAGCGACAAACACAAAACTGTTTACTGTCTTGATTTTTCCAGTGAAAGAGAGATCGACACTTTGTTTTTGATGCTGAACAGCTTTGTGAGGTAAAGTGACGGTGTTACCTCGGGCAGCTGGGGTGCAGGGGACGACAGAAGCTGATCAACATCGTACGTTAGAGGCTCTCTGCACACCGGACACACCACAGTCAGCTCCTGTGAGACCAGTCAGTGATTAAACAGCTGATAAACAAAGACGCCAAACGAGTTATTTGAGCAGAACTCATCTGACCTGGTAGTCCGTCCTGTCTCTGGTCTTGTCCTCCTCCAACTCCTTCTCCCTCTGACGGAGCTCGCTCTCAGAGTGGCTGGCGTAGCGGCCGAGGCAGTGACAGTGGAAGTAGTGATAGCAGCTGGTCTTAGTGAACGTCTCTCCCTCCTGAAGACAAACAGAACACACAGAAGCAGCAGAACAAGCCGTGAACACATCACTGATACAACAACATCCTATAAATGGTCCAGGAGGAGGAAAATAACCCGGAGGACTGATGTTGAACTGCGAACCTTGAAGCCATAGAGGCAGATGACACAGTTTCCGTGGGGAATGTTGCTCTCAGTCAGGATTTCTTTAGCTTTCTGGAGGAGGAAAGACAGAAGAACAGTTAGAAATCTTTGACCTAAATGTATTATTTCAATAGAGATCACCGACTCTTAAATATCATACTGAAAGAAAACACTGCATGCAGTGACCTCGATGAGCTGGTACAACACAGGTGAACCCAGACAGGACTGAGCCTCCAGCTGAAGACACTTTAGGACACTGAGAGAAACACAAGATTATAAGATTATACACTTGGTATACAAACACAAAAATGACAGCAGTGACAGTAAGTGAGTCCCATCAGTCTGCAGATCAGTTGGTTACCTGCTGAGCTTGTCATCAGAGAGACCTCGCGGGTTATGAATGGAGATGTCTGGAGAGGACGATGGATACTGAGCAGACAAAACAGCAGAAACACGACTCAGGTTCAAGTCTGATGACGGACATTTTTGTTATCATTGTGAACAAATCCACGAAAAGACCAAAACTAACAGTGAACGTGTCTCAGCCTGCACCCACACTGAGAGTCTGCGGGAGGCGATAGTGGAAACATTACCTGCTGATCGAGGGTCAAAGTCAGGGTGAGTCGGACGAACTGGGAGACGGAGTCCTCGGCTGTGGACGGGTACAAGACCAGGCTCACCTCCCAGCCCCTGAGGACACAACATGAACGTGTCATCAGATATCAAGAAAACAGCATCACAAACCCCGACAGCCGCTCCGCGCAGACACTCTGAGCCAAACTCCATTTACAAATATGTCGAGTTAACGTCCATATGCTCACGTGCAAAAGACGACAGCACAGAAAAGATTTTCAGAAATTTCATTAGTTAGAAAGATTTGTCCAAATTATCTGAATGAAATATAACGATCACACTATTTCACAATAAAATGACCTTAATAGTAATTTATGATGAACTGTCTAAAGTCTCTGCCTGACAAAAAGCAAACAGACATTGTTTATGGATCTGATGGCGTCCACAGTAGAGATGATGTAATAAAGATCTGTATGATGAGGTCACATCACTGCAGATACAAACAGAGCGTCTGTTCTGGTTTCATGTGACAGCTGGTGGTTCAGATGGAGAAGCAGAGCGGAGCTGCAGAAAGCTCCTGAGATGGTGTCACACCAAATCCTGTGACCTGATTCACATTTTCTGCCACTGCTGGTGTTTTATCATTTCAGTCACTTTTCAAGGTGAGAAGGTGAAACACTGTCTGGTTTCAGCCTTTTAAATGTGAAGATTTCCTGCTTTTCTTATAAATAAAGAGTTTTGGAGCTTTTAGACTGTTGGACAAAATAATCAAACTGAATGATGTCACGTTGGATTCGGAAAAACTGTGATAATTTTTTATTTGTTTAATTTAATCACTGATTCATTCGTGTGTTCATCACTTCATTCTGCAGCTGGTGACAGCAGAGCTTCATCCAACTACCTTTTATATGAGAATTCTTATTTTGTGAATATTTCTGGTCCCAAAAATCAATGCAACACATTTCATTTGACTTTTTATTGCATCTCCCAATGTCTCCAACTCATTTTGTGTAGTGTGCTTCATCTGTATGATCGCTTGTGAATTCTCCCCAGTAATAATAATAAAATTAATACAGCCTAATTTATGTATTGATCACATTTTGTTGTGTTAATCTGAATCTGCACATGAAGTGAAAGCAGTGGATTGTAAGGTGCAATATTTCCGCCTTAATTGCAGTAGAATATAATAGATCAGCACAAAATCTAAAGTACTACCAGCTCATAATTGTATTTAATAATAAAACTTGACCACACTGATGTGGTTTTGTTTGAGGGGCGTCATGAAGCTGTCAGCATCAGATAATCTGCTGCGAACAGTGTGTAATGTCTTTATTAGAGAGCTCTGCAGCTGTGTGAGTCCTCACATCGATCCTGCAGTCCGACACTGAATAATCAGACTCTGAGTCAAAGCTAATGAAGCAAAGTGATGTCATGATACTTTGAGCTAACTGTTGTCTCACCCGTCCTCCGTCCTGCTCACCAGCAGCTCATCCAGATAGATCGACTGCAGCACCTCGATTTCAGACAGCACACTGCGGACAGAAACACATTTTACAACACAAACATCTGCTTTAATGTGTTATTATCTAACACAAACCGGGCTAACGTTAGCGTGTTAGCTCACTGCCTGTGCGGCTAATCATCGTTAGCTGCTACATTTCATCAGATTGGACCCCGAACACCGAGACGACCACTACATGAACAAGAGGTTCAATAAATAATCTGGCTGTCATTAAACGTGTTTGAGGTTTTCGGGGGTACATTTAGAAAAGCTGTCAACAAACTCACTCGCTCTCCGCTGCCATGATGACGCTCCTGTGCGCCGCCGTTAGCCGCGGAACTCATGTAGACACGGTTCTTTCAAAACAAAAGTGTCAGGGAGAGAAGTGACGCTAGCTCGATGCATCACGCTAAAAATCCCGTAAAAACACCCAATTTGAACCTCGTTACATCTAATACCCGTGTATTACAAATATTCTAGTTGTCAAATGATGTATCTATGTTGTATACCCATTTACAGTTGTTATTCGTAGACCGTTTGTATAATTGCCCTTTATTTTGAATGCCACTAGCGGAAGTGAGTGCATGCTATTATGTTTGACTTGACGGTTATCGTGAGTGAAGAATCATGAGTGTTCATCGCCCTATGGTGGCCGCAGAGCGTCACTGCACCTCTGCTTTAAAATATTTTTTTAATGGATATTTTAACTTCATGAATTTTGAAAAATCACCTTAATCCGCATAAAATTGCTTTTTTCTTAATCATATTTATTTTATTATATTTATACATTAATTTCTACTCAGATTAATTTTAAAATTAAGATAAATAAAAATGAATATGGGATTTATTATTTTAAAAAGTAAATAAAATGCAGATTTGCAGATTTAGAATAATAATAATAATAATAATAATAATAATAATAATAACAATAATACAAATTGATGACCTTGTTAATTTTTTAGTATGAGTCTGACAGTTTTGATTATATAATCAATCAAGTTAGCTTTGTTCTTATAATTTCTTTAGAGGTCAATGAAGCCAAACAACACATTCTATTTTGAGAGACAAAAATGACAAAATCGAGATACACTTTCACTAGACTGATGATATCTGTGGTTTGTAATTTAGGAGTTTACACTGCCACCCTGTGGCCACACTGTGTAACTACATCTACTGTAACCGTTTTACTTTTTATCGTAACCGGAAGTACTACCACACTTAATGTGTCTAACTTGATGCTTGTGGGCTGCAGATGTAGTTCCGCACTGTGGCCACCAGAGGGCAGCAAAGTCCTGATTAAGCTGTCAAGTCCGCTAAAGTAAGTAAGTAACTAATTTTAAGACAGTTAACACATATATTAATATTATTTTTTTTTAAAAAAACACAACAATTTAATCTTTTTGTTTGACATATTAATAATGTTTATTATTTAACTATAAAATATGTCTTTCAAATTGTTTTGATTATCATTATTGCGCGTACAACTTATATATTATATATATATATATATATATATATATATATATATATATATATATATATATATATATATATATATATATATATACATATATATATATATATATATATATATATATATATATATATATATAATATTCTGTACACAAACACTGAACCATGTATTGTTGGGATTTTCTAATTTTATCCATGCGTTTATTTTAATGAACTGTCCAGGATTCTTTTTTTTTTTTTCCAACAAAAGAGGGTACAGCTCAATTAACACAGAACAGCACTAAACATCAATGCACTCCTCCCCTCTTCAATGTATTATAAACTTGTATACTGTATAATACAAATATATTCATTATTTGTATTGCTTGTTTTTATCTTGTGTTCTTTGTCTTTTTTTGTAATATTCATTTATTGCAATTAGTGGGCATCTGTCTTTAAACCTCTCTTTATACCATATTGCTTTCAATCTTTTTTTAAGGCACCTTGAATTGCACTTGGATTTGTTTGAAAGCTGCTGTATTAATTTTGACAAAGCTCTTTGTGATATTGAGAGTGTTCATTGCCCTCTGGCGGACAACAGGCGTAACTACAGCTGCTGGAAAAGTTTTATACTGAAGGGCATAACCGGATGTGATTCTATACTCAATATATCTAACTTGAATTTGTAGAATTGTAGTTACCCAACGCGGCCACTAGAGGGCAGGTGTACTGTACACACGACATAATATATACACAGTAGCGACCGTGTCTGCTTCACGGTGCTGATAATAGTAATTAAATGAGATGAGAGTGCATCAAAATAACAGTTATTAACACGATCATAACAAATATTGATTCCGACATTGTACTTCTTGTTGTTAACTGAAGAGGGCAGCGTCGAGCCTGTTAGCAGTTTACAGTTTGCCGGAAACTCATTGGTAGAACAAGACGAAGAAGAAGAAGTAAACCCGCGATACCAAAGCAAAGAACATGGAACTGTATTCCAAATAATCACAACAGAACAGTTTTAACTTGATAAAGGAATTTTTTTTCGTTTTTAGACATTAACAACACACATGAAAGAAGAAGCGGACCCGTGCATAGACGTGCGCGACGTTACAACACGACCAAACAACCCGAAGTTTAAATGTTTTACTCACCTTAGCTAGTTCGTCGTTCGTGAAGAAAGTCTCAGAAAATGGAGGAAACTGTGATGGAATCGGAATCAGCAGAAACTTCGGGATCCACAACACAACAAGGGGTTTCTGACGCCTGGGAGACTGTCACCGCAGCGCTGGTAGGAAGGTTTTATCACTGGAATCAAGCAGCGAAATGACACACAAGCCGATATGGAGTAAACCGTGACCGCTGAATTCCGTTCAAATATTACCAGATTTAATGTTTTCTTGTTTTTAGCAATGGGTGGGAGATTACTTTGGACAATTTACTAATTAGTCTTGGTATTCTCTTCTATTCGGCATACATGAAACTCTTTATTTGCCTTTCTTTGATTTCCTGATTCTCTTTTTGCATATCTGTCTGCTACATTCTGCTAGCTAGCTGTTTGCCTGCTGATCTCTACACAACCCAAAGAAAGCTGTTTACTGTTAATGTTAACCATGATACATTTAGAAGTTATCAGCCTCATTATCATCATCATCATCATCATCCTTCCTCTCCCTCCTCTCAGGACAGTCTACTCTGATTCACAGAGTTAAAGTCAACCCCTGTGAGATGTCTGTATGAAATCTCTTTGGCCTGGTGTCTTCAAATTATACATTTTAGATCAGATGTACTAACATTCAACAGTTATCGCTCTGGGTGAAGCCACTGACCAAAGTGAAGCATATGAACCAAAACACAAGCCTGAGATCAGTTTGTGAAACTGCATGCGTGTCTGAAGAGATCATTCCTCCTGCTCCATGTTTCAGACGTCTCCTGGCTCCTCGGTGACGGAGCAGAACCTGTCAGACTCGTTGGGCGTGCTGTGCAGTCAGGGTCTGGGCCGGCTACTGGGCGGCTGGCTGCTGGAGATGTTACAGATGCGTCTGTCCTCCTCGGTGGTTCCAGAGTTCTGGTCTGGACTCAAACAGCCGGAGAACGAGCTGGAGGAGGGAGGCCGGGCCTGGGTTCTCCTCACCACGTTTCGGACTCTGTTAGGCCGACTGGAACCTTTCCTGTGTAAGTAGAAAATATAACGTGTGGATGAGTTCAGCACTTTCATTATATCAGCAACGATATTCAAACATCGACTGCTTTCTCCTCACAGGTGGTTTGGAGAGGCTGGGCCAGTGGCAGGACGAGGGCCGAGGGAGTCTCTGTGGTCCGGGGCCCCGAGGCCTCCAGGATCGGGCCTTCACCATCATCAGGGCGCTCCTCCTCTTCTCCCCCTCCCCGGTCCTCCAGGAGCGAGTGCTGGAGTTTTACAGCAGGACCTTCTCTGTCTATATGAACCAGGAGGGGGAGACTGAGGACGGGGCCGAGGTTCCTGATGGCCCCGAGGGAGGAGTGTGTCGGGGCTGCGGGGTCCCGACGCAGCAGTGCTGGTGTCAGGAGGCCCTGGAGCAGCTGCAGGAACTCAGCCACATTCTGTGAGTCACACACCTTGTAGTGATACATAAAGTTTTCTTCTTATCTGTACTTCATCTAACCAGCACACAGACACAGTTAGAGAAGAGCCACGGCTTTTAATTTAAGTTGAACATGCTTAAAAATTAAAATGACCACCAGGTTCCATAAAATCAAACACGTGCAAGAAGAAAACGAGCTTAAGACCCTCTAAAATGAACATTGCAGCCAAATTACAGTAACTACAGTCACATCTGTCCGTTCTGTAAACTACAGAAGTGTAATTTAAAAACTGATTCGATGGATCATTTCATTATATGTATTAAGAGAAAAGGCAGTGACTCAACATCTCGCACTGAAACGTTAAAATATCAAAAACCGAAACACTAGAAATACGGCAGGTGGTCTGTATCAATCATACAATCAGTACGGCACAGTGCAGGTCATGAGTTTATTAAGTGCTTCAAATGAGAATGTGTTTTTAAGTGTATTCGTGTGTGTGTAGTTCCAAACTCCAGTTGCTGGAGTGGGTCAGCTCCGAGGCCGTCACCTCCATCCTCCACAAGCTCATCGAGCAGCGGATGGAGCAGCACTGCAGGGGCGAATACGAGCGCTCCTTCCTGCTGGAGTTCCAGGAGGTAAAACATCCGTCAGTCTGTCCTGATCAGAGCGGCCTGGAGGTCTGGAGTCCGTCATCAGACTCACTTTAAATGTTTTCTGTGTGAGCAGTGGCTGGAGCTGGTGCTGGGCTGGCTCAGCAAAGTGTTTGCAAGCGAGGCGGACAGAGATGTAGCTGCTCCCGGCGTTCCCGGCGTTCCCGGCGTTCCCAGTGTTCCCAGTGTTCCCAGTGTTCCCAGTGTTCCCAGCGTTCAGGCCGGCCAGCCTGCCAGCTCCGTCCTGAAGCAGTGGAGGTGCCACATGCACCAGTTCTTCTGCAGGATCTACGTCAACATGAGGATCGAGGAGCTCTTCAGTATCATTCGAGGTGAAACACAAGACAAAACATCACTAAGCTAGCAGTTTCCCTTTGCTTCCAGTGTTTGTGCTAAGCTAGGCTAAATCTGTCCTGGAGTTATCTCTGTACCGGACATGGAGACATGAGTCCTGGTCGGTGAATGTTGCAGCAGTCGTTGTGTTGGCAGCAGAAATGTTTGGATAACATTAACATGCAAATGTTTCCTGACTTTTCTTGTTTTTCTATTTTTCAGATTTCCCAGAATCCAAAGCGGCCATTGAAGACTTGAAGTTTTGTCTGGAAAGAACCAATCAGAGACAGCAGCTCCTCACTTCACTCAAATCTGCCTTCGAGAGCCGACTGCTGCACCCAGGTCAGTCTGCAGCTTACAGACACAGTTCAGTGTTGGTTTGGTATAAAACAGCTTGTTTAAATAGAGTTTAAAGGAACAGTCCACCCCAAAAGAATAATCAGTCGTTATCTCGTCACCCACATGTTGATGGAAAGAGATAATGTGGGGGAAATAATGACCGGAGTTTTTGGGTGAACTGTTCCTTTAAATGATCCGGTCTTTGTTGCCTTCAGGAGTTCACACGTCGGACATCCTCACGGTTTACATCTCGGCCATCAAGGCCCTCCGAGAGCTGGACCCATCCATGGTCATCCTGCAGGTCGCCTGCCAACCAATCCGCAAGTACCTCAGGTGAGTCAGTTCACACTCACTTTTAATACAGTTTAATGTTTGTAGTTTATTTGGTTCTAATCTTTGTGCTCTAGTTTGGTATCAAACTTTATTTATTCACAGCAAACGATTCAAACAAAAAGACAAAAACAAATTAATATTGTGAGGAAGCTTCTACTTTACATCACTGTTGTCCGTGGTGTGTTCAAGGACTCGAGAGGACACCGTGAGGCAGATCGTAGCCGGTCTGACTGGAGACGCAGAGGGCTGCACAGACTTGGCCTCCGAGCTGTCCAGAGGCGACCCGGTGACTCTGGAGATGCAGGACAGTGACGAGGAAGGAAACGACCCAGAAGACTGGACCCCTGATCCGACCGACGCCGTCCCCGGTCAGACAACACAGGAAGTGTTATTTCTGCTGCCTGTTGGATTTTGATTCGATTTTAAATTTGACTGTTTACTTCTTCTTTTTTTTTAGATAAAATGGGCTCCAAGCGCCGTTCGTCTGACATCATCAGCCTGCTGGTCAGCATCTACGGCAGTAAAGACATCTTCATCGATGAGTACAGAGCCGTGCTGGCTGACCGACTGCTGCACCAACTCAACTACAACACTGCCAGGTACAACCAACACGCTCTGAACCAAGGCTCACATTTTCTGGTTGTTTTGACAAAGGCTGTCTCCAAAGTGTCTCGTCTGTTGTTCTTCATGTGCTTCTGTCCTCTGTTGTGTGTTTGCAGGGAAATCCGTAACGTGGAGCTGCTGAAGCTTCGGTTCGGAGAGTCTCACATGCATTACTGCGAGGTCATGCTGAAGGTGAACACGGCTGGACTCTGTAGTTCTGTCATCCTCACCACAACGATCATTTCTGAATCATGCACTGATCTCATCAAATTATCAGATTGAAAATATTCATAAAACACAGAATAAAATATGAAAACAGTCGGTGAAGGAAAAACATGCAGGACAAGATTTTCAGTGCACTGTTAAGAATAACTCTGGGATACAAATTAACCAAAAAACTAAAGAAAATTAAAAAAGTCTTTCAATATAAATAAGTGTGTTAATAGAAGGTGCTGATAGCAGCATTATAATAATCAGAATAATCAGTAAGCCCTCTCTGTCTGTCAGGACATGGCCGACTCTCGCAGGATCAACAGTAACATCCGTGAGGAGGAGTCGAGGCTGAGCGAGGAGGAGCAGCCGCCGCTGTCCCTGTCCTCCATCATCCTGTCCTCGGAGTTCTGGCCTCCGCTGAAGGAGGAGAAGTTGGAGCTTCCTCCACTCGTCCTGCAGGCCATGGAGGCCTACACACACCGCTACGAGAAACTCAAGGTGGAGTTTACCTGCTGCTGTGCAGCGAGTCACTGAGTGTCCAACCAGGATGCTTTCGAATTTCTGACCATTTTCAAAAATATCACTTATTTTTCTTTCCTTTGAATATGAAACCTGCTGCAACTAATCACACAGTCAACAAGCTGTCCTCTTTATTTTCATTTATTTACTAAAGAGCCTCTTTTGAAAACATCTGTAGTTGATGCATTCAAGGACAGTACGACAGCTGACGATTTAGAGTTGGCTTTTTAAGAAACAATTGGTAGAACAGAATTTTCAGCCTTGATGATGTTCTTACATTTCTTGTTTTGTCCACAACACAAAATATTCAGTTACATCTCTGACAGACGTTTCCTGATGTCAGAGTTTCTCCGACAGTCACACTTTAATGTTTCTTCCTCGTTGTTTTGGACGCCACAAAATGTCCGTTACAGCAATGCAAAATTCTGCAGCATTTGTGTAAATTTACCTTGTGTGTGTAAATTTGCCTTTTGTGTGTGTAAATTTACCTCTGCCTACCCGTGTGTGAACAGAAGCTAACAGCAGTTTGTCTTGTGTGCTTCAGGCCATGAGGACGCTGAGCTGGAAGCCTCACCTGGGCTCAGTCACTCTGGACGTGGAGCTGGAGGACCGCACGCTCACCAACCTCACCGTCTCCCCGATCCACGCTGCCATCATCCTGCACTTCCAGGAGAAAAGTACGACCTCTCGATTCAAACTGATTTCATGTCTTTGCTTGTTTTCCTCTTTCTATAACCGGATTATAAAAGAATTGTGAAATGTATCTGAACAGTTCTTGTCTGCCGTCTTAATGAGACAGCAGTTATTAACCTGCATCATTTAACTGGCTATTTTTATGCTTTTGTGTTTGTGCACGTTAAGTGATGAGAATATTTGCTCCAAACTATGTTGAAATCTAAATTATAGTGACTTTCACCATTTCACTGCACCTCCACGTGCATTTCAGCTAGTTAATGTTTTTCTAATGAAGACTTGAAAATGTAAGTGGAGGTGAAATTAGCCGTGACCTGACTGTCTGTCGACCATCAGGTTCTTGGACTCTGGAGGAGCTCAGTGTGAAACTGGGCGCCCCGAAGGAGCTGGTGCACAGGAAGCTGGCTCTGTGGCAGCAGCACGGCGTGCTGAGGGAGGAGGCGGGAGGACGCTACTACGTGGTGGAGACGGGCTCGTCCAAAGAGAAGATGGAGAGAGGCGTGATGCTGATCGACAGCGACGAGGAGAGAGACTCCAACACCACCACCCAGTCTGAGCAGAGGGAGGAGAAGCTGCAGGTACACACACACACACACACACACACACACACACACACACTAAACAAGATGAACAGTGACTGAAGAAGAATCTCAACCCGCCTGTTCTTCCCTGCAGCTGTTCTGGGCCTACATCCAGGCTATGCTGACAAACCTGGACAGCATGACGCTGGACCGCATCCACTCCATGCTGCGGATGTTCGTCGCCACGGGACCCGTCGTCACGGAGATGGACGTCAACGAGCTGGAGGCCTTCCTGCAGAGGAAGGTCAGGGACCATCAGCTGATGGTGTCTGCAGGCGTCTACAGACTCCCCAAATCCAACTGATGACGGACAAACTTCTCCAGTGTGACGCTGCGTTCACGTGCTGTGGGAAATATGGGAAAATCCTGTTCTCCTCAGCTGTTGGGAAGAAGTTCTTCAGTTTCAGGGCGATCCAGCAGAATTTCCACCAGCATGTCAAAATGGACTTTCCTTTTACGTGAATGTCCTTTATGAGGACCATTCCTCTGAAGGGTTTTGGTTTTCAAAATAAAAGCACCACCACCACCCAAACACCAGTGCACAGTGATGATGCTGAAACTGGAAATTAAGTTGTTATGAAGGTTATTGGTGTCAAACACTGACGTATAAAACTGATGTATTATTATTATAAAAGCTCTCGCGTGTTGTCTGAGCTGAATCAACCAGGGACACATTTT
This sequence comes from Sparus aurata, assembly GCF_900880675.1. Taxonomy (NCBI): domain Eukaryota; kingdom Metazoa; phylum Chordata; class Actinopteri; order Spariformes; family Sparidae; genus Sparus; species Sparus aurata. Next base: position 28,750,163 of record NC_044209.1, read on the forward strand.
TATTTCCATTTTTCCTTTCATATCCGAAGCAGGAGACACGTTTCCTGTTTTGCAGCACCCATCATTGTCTGAAACACAACACTGAAACACTAAATTTCCCTCACTATCTAAAGCTGTTTTTCACCCAATCAACGCTGGTTCTGTTCACGATTCTTGGTGTTATGTAGAGAACCAGCCCCCGTTTTCCTTCTTGTTCGAAGGATCCAAATGTGAAATCAAGGCAGGAGGTGTATAATTAGTTTTATATTTTAGTAAACCTTCGAATCACATATTGATTACTGTTCCACTCAAAGCACTGGCCTGTATGAGGAAATATTTACAGATAGAAACAATAACTCTGGATTTATTGCTTTATTTGGATTTTGACACGTTTGCTAGGCAACAGAGATTTACAATAAAAAAACAACCACATACTATTAAGGAACATTCCGGGCTTGTAGTCTTGGATTACGGCCTCATTAAAGTGAAATAAGGCAGACAGACTTTAAACTGCACTCATCACACCGGTTAATGTGTCTGTTACAGTTTAGTAACGAATGCAACCAGTTCCCTTTCAATAACATACTTTAACTGTATTAAGACGAGACAAATAAATGAAAACATCAGCACATAACAGTGAGTCACTCAGTTAAAAAGGTCCATTCCAGTGTTTTTGTATCTCTCACTCATCTAACCACCAGATTTCAGAGCGGATTGTTGTTCGTCAGTTATGAATGCATTTTCTCTAATCTCACATGCAGCAGCTGTTTTCTTGCAGAGACTTTTCATCTGCGCATGATGTTCTGTGATGGATTGTCTCAAGCCAGATGTCATAATGAAGCTGAAAACACATTTCAGCAGGAAATGTTCGTCCCACACCTCCATTAGAAACTGGTGGAACAAAAACATACAGATGACTTTTAGCCAAACTTACAGAACAGAAGTTGGCATGAAAGAAAATGTGATGAGGTTCGTCCTCTGAGGATGGAACGGCTCAGTTATTATCGGCCCCTGTTCAATATATTTAAGATTTCTTGTGTTAAAGGGGAAAATGTAAATTGCTGCAGTAAAAGTAAAGGCACGAGGTCGCCACAACTACACGGAGTGCACCAATACCACGAGCACTGGTCAAGATATTGGTGTTACATCATTATACGGATATGATCATATAACTTAAGTGCACACAGTCATTATATCCAACTACTGATGATTATTGATCAAAAATGGAGGTAAATATCGAGGTGTTTGGTCAAAAACATCTCAACATTTGATCTGATCGCCCAGTTCAACATATTCACATCACATTTCACAGCAGTCTGCAGTCACTCACTGAAACTGTGGTTGAACCTTCACGAGCCAAATCATTTAGGGTTTGGACTGTTTGTCCAGTTAACAGAACATGAAACCACCTCGGCCTCTTGGAAATGTTTTTCACTGTTTTCTGATGTGTTTTTATAGACAGACTGATTGTAATTGCAGTTCAACAGACTTAATAGTTTAGCCATTTTTAGAGCCGGGAGCTGGGATGACATGAACTCTGTAGTTTCACTCTGACGTTCTAGTTTCACGGTCACATTCTCAATGAACGTCTTGTGTTCTAGAGGAAATGTTAACGTTGGCACTAATGTAAATGTTAGGATTCAACCTCCTGGAAGCATGAACCGACTGAAAATGTAATTTTAAAGCGGGCAGGTGGTTGCAGAGATGTTTTAGACGGAGCTCCATTTTTAGGCACCACAGTCCAACGAGCAACGATCTGAAGCACCGCAGCACGCTTCAAATGTGATCTGTAGCAAAAGGACTAAAATTCAAAAACACCAGAATGATCCTTTAACCTCCGGGCTGTTATGTGCAGTCAGTGCTGACAGACTGTTAATCCCTCCGCCTGCGTTACATTCAGTAGAGCAGACTGACCTGTAGTTGTGTCATAACTTGGCGCAGTTAATATTCAAACATTCGTGTCTGAAACAGAACTCTGATGTCCTAAGGCAACGTTTCCCAATCTTGTTTCAATGTTTTCTGTGCGAGTGCTGAGCGATGAGCGTCGGCCTCTCAGCAGCACTTCTTCCCTCTCTTCCTGCGGTCTCGGTCTCGCTGGGCGTTCATGTTGACCGTGTCCTTCTCCCGCTCTCGTTCCCGCTCGGCTCGGTTCTGGCTCTGCTTCTTGGCCCGGAGCACCATGTGTGTGAAGGCCATGAACATCTGAGGAATGCAACAGAACAAGTCAAGACTGAGCCTGCACAGTTACTGGAGCGTGTTAGTGAGTTAAAACAATGAGGGTTGATTTACTGATGATTGATGAACTATAATAATTACTTAAAGCTGGCTGGTAATGATCACACCCCTACTCAACAACAGGACACTACACTGACAGAAGGACTTGTGTATTAAATAAGCATCATTTAATTTCCCAATATAATGCTATCATTATTATTATCATTACTGTATTTATTTGTTTTACAGACTCGTCCTGTAACAGAACTCCCAAAAGCTCCAAAAACTTGGTCTTTCGCCCAGATTTTCAATCGTTTGTGTATTTAACCTCATCTTTGTGTATGGAAGGTGTTATTCTGTCTTGCGAGACTGTTTGTTTAGTTTTATGAGAGATTTTCTGTTGAAACCTTTTGGAAAACTCTTCAAGGCTTCAAGAAATATAATATAAAAATGCTCAATCAGAGAAGTATTAGTATGACGAGCTGACTGAGTGGACCAGAGTTCGTGTCCCGCCTGTAATCAGAGTTTTGTTCTATGGACTTTTACAATTAGACTGAGTTTGGTTTGGTTTTGATAAAGTTCTCATTCACTTTGGATTTCACACAGGAGAGGAGCAGCCGCCGTCATCAAAAATAAAATAATCACAGTTTGAGGTTTCGACTGATGAGACACAGACGAGAACGTGCAGCATTCACAGTTTATGTATGACACATGTCAAATAGGAGCTTATGGGGATTCTGTATAAAGTAATATAAATCTTACCTCTTCTACATTTATGTTCTCTTTGGCGCTGGTCTCGAACACCCGAACTCCCATCGACTCCCCAAAACGCACAGCATCCTGGGTATCCACCTGCTTCCTGGCAGGGTCGTCGTTTTTGTTTCCCACTGAGAGAGAAAAGAACATTTTCTTTTATTTCTACTCTTTCAGGACGAGTGCAGGCTGGAACCATTCCAACTGTTTATTATCTTTCATCACTCTGAGTGTTTAGTGACACCACAGCCTGATGAACTAATGATGAACTAATGATGAACTAATGATGAACTAATGATGAACTAAAGATGAACTAAAGATGAACTAATGCCTTTCTGCCACTTCCAACCAAAAATGTCTTAAAATATCTCAAACAGTCATATTGAGATTCATTTAATCAAAAACAAACAAGTTGAACTTTGTAATTTCTTTTAGAATCTCACATTTTAGACACACAGAACAGACAGGAAGCTTTATTCAGCAGCAAGAACTTTCCTTTTTCACTCGAGAACTTTATTTTTATTTGTGAAGCTGTAACGATTTTCCAGCTGTTTTATAATCAATTTTTCCTTTCAGTCATTTTTCTAGCAAACTTTTGCAGGTTTCAGCTTCTTAACTGAGGATTTGCTGCTTTTATTTGTCATTTATGAGTATTTGAGTGTTTTGTAAAATTGTGATGCCTTCTTTCACATTTATTTTTATGTTTTCACATTTAAACTAGACAAAACTACTAATTGATTAAAAGTAAAAAAAAATAGATATATATACAAAAAACCCAGCATCATTAGTTGCTGCCCCTCTATTTGAAACTGAGACTGTCCAGCTAATGAATGTGCCATCTGAACACAGATAACGTGATATTACCAGCTGTGTGTGAAGGAGCGATATCACAGCTTCTTCCTTCCTGCTGCCGTCAGACTGAACGACCAGCGCCGCTCGCAGCAGATCACACACATCAGAACTGACTGACCGTAATACTAACGTATGCCAACTGTGCAATACTGATATTCAACCAAGTGTAATATCAAGTTCATTTCACTAGTAACCAGTCACAATTGTACTGTGTAAAGACAAATTTACATTAATATTACAGCAAAGTTCTGTTTTCTCGTTAACCCAACCAATTACAGTGTTTCCATGTAATGCACCATTTTCATGTACATGTACCCATGATGATCTCTTTTCTTTTTCTCCTCGGCTGCTGTAACGATGCATATTTATCTTATTACGATTCTTAAACTCACATGAATGCAGCTGACTCACCCAGGATCTTGCAGACGTTGTCACAGTTCTGGGAGATCTCATTTAACCACCTCTTAACATTTACAAACGACTCTGGATTTGTCACGTCATAAACAATAATGACACCGTGTGTGTTCCTGTAGTACCTGGAGGGAGACAGATGAAACACAATGAGCTGAATACACCACCATGACATCATCAAAGTGACCATGAAAGCTGTTTTCATCTGGAGGTTTTTACGTTGATGTGATGGTTCTGAATCTCTCCTGGCCCGCTGTGTCCCAGATCTGCAGCTTCACTCGCTCTCCGTCGATGTCCACTGTTCGGATCTTGAAGTCGACGCCGATGGTGGTGATGTAGCTGCCTGCAGGACACCAGAGCACCGTCACAAAGTCTGAGTGGCAGGCAATCTTTACAAACCAGGTTGAATTTTTGTGATTTGACCGTCAGCAACAACATGAACAACCACCTGATCTCACAGATAGCAAACAACCCCAAACATCAGACAAGATCATCCAAACCATCGGCTGAATACGTTATTTACGTTTTGCAGAGAGACGCAAAATACAGACTCTTTGGGTTTTGGACTGCTGGATGGAGAATAGAAGCAATCTGAAGACGTCACTTTGGACTCTGGGAAGATTGCAATGAAAATGTTTCCAGTTTTCCAACATTTGATTAATCAATTAATTGTAAAATTAACTGCAGCCCTTCATTTAATTTCCATCTGTTTGGTGTAAAGGGACTTTGAGTGGAAATGGGAAGAAATGTGTTTTCTTCCAAATGGGCACAGCTTTGCGGATGACGCATGTTTGATATTTAACTCAGTCAACATGTTAGAGGAAGGTTTCTGTCATTGTCTTTATCGTCCACCTTTTCCACAAAATGTCTGTAAACTGTTGCCTCCTCGTCGAGCTCCTGACAGGTTGGGACAGCTCTGTGTAACACTGGAGAAGATAAGATGACTTTGATAAAATTCCTCTAATTCTCTGTCTAATGTGAGTCTGATTATTTTATTCCAGTATGGAGACTTCCTAGTCTGGGATGCTGTATAAATACCAGCCGTGGTGCTGAGGCGTTCACTGACATCTGACCTGCAGCAAACTGTATTAACTCACCAGAGAAGGAGTTGTCTGCAAAGCGGAGCAGAAGGCTGCTTTTTCCCACATCTGAGAAACAGAAACAGATCAGAGGGACGAGATTAGCAGGTAACTCACTTTGAGGAAATGAATGTGACCAATCAGGAACAGTCAAACCAGTTATGACGAGACCGTCCCATCCTGAGTGACAGCCTCCTTACAGTAAACACACATCGCACCAAAAGTGAAACTGAACTGTGTGATCAGAATGAAACTAAAATCTAAATAATGATGATGTATCAATAACCTGCACAGCAACTTCCTGCCCAGTGATGAAAGAATTCCTCCCTCCATGAAACCAGGAATTATCGTTAAGGAAATCTCTCAAAAGAATGTAAAACTCTGATAACATCTTAAGGAATTCACCTCCTGTGTGAATAAATCCCCAAAGTTAAGTCAAAAGGCATCAGAGAGAGAGAGAGAGTCGGACATCACATCCTGGATTTGAGGATTTATCTGGACCGAACCAGAACCAGAACCAGTGACTGTGGAGACAAACCAACACTCTTCTGGTGACTCTGATTCAGTTTGTGTCCAGTTTGAATTAAGTGTGTTTCACAATGAGTTAACGAGGCGATAAAGCTTGTCACAGTTCTATTTTTCGGTTTAGTAAAGAAAAAAAAGGTGTCAAAATATTTCCTTTCTTCACATTTTGTGAGTTTACTTTGTAGGCCAAATCAGGAACTGGCTGTTCTTCCATCTCCGGGCTGAAACTACGGGCCATCAGAGTATCAGCTCTTGAGCTATAAAGTGGTGTTAGGAGACAGGCCAGGCCGAGGCTAGCTGGTTAGCATGCTAACTTCAGTAGAGATCTCTGCAACACAGAACAAAGACGCCTTTGATATAATGTGAACTGTAGTTTCTTCACACTCTGCTACTATTTTTAATTTTATAAACCTCAAATTCTGCCCACATTTTACAAACTGCCCCTCTAAAATGAACATGTGAGAGTGAACTATTCCTGCTTCTGTTTTCTTGTGTGTTTTTTGTGTTTTGTATGTGTCGTGTACACAACTGGAGGCTTTTCTTTCAGAATCAATAAAGTATCCGTCTCTAAAAGTCAGTGCTTTTGTTAACTGGATTCCTCAGAATTGGAAGCAGCTGAAAAAAGACATTAGATTTTGTGTTTTGAAAGCTCGACAGAAAAGCTTTGACTTCTAACACATTAATGCAACTTGTCACTTCTGAGAACTCCATAAATGAACCTTAGATTAATGAAAGTGTACTAACTGGAGTCTCCAATGATGAGCAGCTTAAAGAGATGATTGTAGTCCTTCCCCGCCATCTTGATGACCTTTTACTGAATGTCCAAGTAAAATCAGTCTGATAGGAGGAGGTGATATTCCCAGTCTCCCCAGTGTTTGTTTTTATTTCCACCTCCCGATGCTACGAGCTCAGAGCAGCACAAGAGTTTGTCCAGAAATCACAGGCAGTCCGATACCAACACGAGGACATTTCCAGTTGAATTCCGACACTTCTTAGTTTGGGTTTATGCTCGAGTTTCAGTTCAAGCGATCACATCACTTTCCTTGGTTTCAAAGTGAAACCACAGCAGGCAGCAGAAAACAAAATGCTTCTGAGGAGCTTTATGATTCATGCTTGACGGCTGAGCGTGATCGCATGGTTCCACCTTAGTTCCAGTTCAACCCAGTGACACTCCTGCCGGGGATTTCCAACTCCAACGACTCAGATTCTTACATTCGGTCGTTGATGTTTAAATTCACAGTTGTGTCAGTGCAGCGTGGACACTCCCTCCTTTCTCCTTTGAACGCAGTCCCACATCCAATCTTCACAGAGGTCTAAGCACCGACAGTCACACATCTAAAGCGCCAAAATTGAGGGATTTGACATTGTGTGGTTGTTGCTCTGACAGCTTATCATAAATCCAGTTATTGCCAGTTATTGCCCTGAACGCATCCACGGCTCACTCATTAACTCCATCCCTTTAAAAGAAGAAGTGAGAAACTGAGGCGTTCCTCTTTTTCAGTAGTGGGTACATCTGCTGAGGTTCCTTTAAGCTGATCCACTTAATTTCTCTTCGGTTCCTCTGGTGGCTGTGTGAAAAGTCAACCCTTCCCTGTTTCATTACATGAGGAGGGCTCTCTCGCTTCTTGCTTCTTTATCCCAGGTTTAAAAGATGCTAAACAAAAGACAGATGAGGGGAAATAACAAGAAGTTAGAAAGAAATCACATCCATCAGGCGGCTCACCACTTTTACTGTGAGTTAATTTAATTGCTGTGTGCATTGTTTGCCCCTCCTTACCTCCCTCCTTGCTCCTCAAACGACAGCTGAGTCACTAAATATAACTTCCTCATCCTGCTTTATCCACCCCCATCCTATAACTTAGCAGTTAGCTGAGCAGCAGCAGCAGCAGCTCCCTGAGAGTCTCTCTGTGGAGCTCCCTGTCTTTTCCTCACTGCCACCGACACAAACAGGGAAGTAAAACAGTGGCGCTCGGCTGGCAGGCTGGCGGACGCTGGCACAGCTTTCCATGAAAACAGGAAAGGTTGCCACTGCCTTTGAAAGTCATTAGTGAGACCTTGCTAATGCGAGCTAATCTAGCCCCAACAGTTACTCATCTGCGCGTCAAGACCCGAACACGAATCTGCGCTTGAAAATCTTCGATCTAATGTTTGTTTGTATACAAGCAAAGGTAAAAACACCTCTCAGGACGTTATTATAGATCTTGTTAAATCTTATTTTTGGTCATCTTTCATTCGGCTTTGTTTGTGTCCCCCAAAATGCGCCTGCTTTAATAAAAATATAACACATCTGAGTGTTTTTGACTTCTTTACGTAGAATTCCTGAGACGTCACCGTCAGTTGGTCATCAGAAGGTCGACGTTAACCTGATGTGTACCTGCGTGTTGTGGAGAACCGGCTACAGTCAAACTGGACTTAGTTAACCTGGTTGTATCTAAGCTGTTAGAGCCCGGTGGTCTGTGTGACACTGATCAAAAACTCACCTTGCCTGACAGGTTCTACGTTCAAGGGGACGATACGCCAAACTCCCCCCGAAAACCTACATTTTTGTGGAAATCCGAGTCAATGACGGTTCTCTTAGCCATGAAGTAACTTGTATGTACATGTGAATAACGACCTGCAACTGTTCATTAATTCGGCACACAGATGTAGACGTGTCCGGACGCTGAGGTGTAGTTTATTTGCATTGTCATGTTAAGTTTCGGCCGTACGTCTCGTTGTACGAGCGGCACGACACAGCGAATAAAACCAACATTTCTTCAAGTTAGGCGCCGAATACTTCAACCGGAGAACCAGAGAGGACATAACACTTGATACGATTTTTAATCCGTGCCTGATTAGACTCGTCCTGTTGTTAGAAAGCGAGAAGACTTTAAAAGCTCCAGATGTATTTACCCAGTCTGGAGCGACGGTCTGCGGGCCTGACCCCGGCCTGCCACCGACTCGCTCTCTACGCCAAGACGTCAGAAAACTTCCCACTTCTTGGAGAAACTTTGGCTCGGCCATTTTTAAAAACACTTACTCTGGTCGTTGTGGTGAGCTTGGTGCTCCGTCGGTGGGTCATAGCTACAGGTCCGCGCCCTGCAGACGTTGTGTTAGTCCCGGTGGAACCCTCTGGATCTCCGCTCCGGTCGGAATGTCTCCCCGCCGACCGACCGACCGACCACACCTGCCTGTGTGCAGCTGATGACCCACTGTCATCATCTGATGCTGCCTTCACGTCATGTGGGAAAAACCACGATAACCGCCGAGTGCCAAAATACTCTGTGGCCAATAGATTTAAAGAAGCGAACACATTAAAAATGTAGCATTTAACAAAATATATATCCAGCAAATCTATCTTTAATGCACTTATTCTACCACTGTTGACATCCGATTGCTTTCTGGACACGGATGGAAAATGTATATATTTTGTGAAATCAATCATGAAAAAAAAGTCAAAATTGACTGTAAATGTGCCTTTTTATATTTTGAGCGTGATAAACACGACACTGAATTCTATTGATTTTATTTAATGATACCACATTTTATTTAATAATACCATATTACACACAGTTACTAAATCAGGTTTAAAAAAACAGAACTATACAGCAAGAGGAATAATGTTTATTTTATGTTTTGTTTCTCCCTCAATTATATTTCCTTTTTTTAATTTGTATTTCTTTTATGAATCATTATTTGTTATTTATTTAAGATCATATATTTGATTCTCTGTGCCATCATGTGGATTACATGCAGTGATTGAATGTAATTGAGGACATTTACTCAAGCACTGTAAATTAGTACAATTTTTAGTATCTGAGTACTTTCCATTTTCTGCTACTTTATTCTTCCACTCAACCACATTTTGGATCCAACAATTGGCATTTTACTCTACAACATGTATTAGATAACTTTAGTTACTAGTTACATTGTAGATTACAGGCTGTATCAGTGCCAAAGTACCAGTAATGCACTTTTTAATTAATTTAAAACACACAAGTCAAGTCAATAATCAGTTGACCCCTGGTATACAAATATGTAAACATAAGTATAATTTACTTTTACTTGTAACTTTGATACTTGAGTACATTTCTTGACAAAAAAATACTTTTGATACTTGTGCTGTCACTATCAGATACTTTAAGACATTTACTTGTCCAATTCTAAATGTGCAGCATTTGCTTAGTTCCTGTTGAGCTTGAGAATTATGTCTCATCTCAGTCTTGAATTTAAAAACTACTGTCATCATTATGAGACCAGGATAATTCAAAAAGAGCTGCAATGAAACTGTCAATGAAGACACACCTCACACTGATGTCGCCATCCCAGTTTCAACATTGCAACAGCAGCCAAACCAGCGTCCGGTCACCGGTCAGCACTGAGTCATCTTTCCGTCCACAGAAGTGTTTCACCATCACACACACGGCTCGGACGAGTTGTAAAAATGTCAGAAATACATTAGAGGGGCTACATTAGAATGAATCCCAAATAAAACTGTGATCATCTACTTTTTAAAGGATTTAAAGCAGCACAGGACCTAAAATCCTTCTTGGACATATGACAGTTCTTTAATGTTTGATCGAACACGGATGCAAGAAGAACAAACTCAGTCTTTTAGATTTTTATATAATTATAAAGAGTTGGGAACAATCTGATCCGATATCACTATCGGGTGTCAATACTGATGTAACTCACTTACAGGACATTTGACATTTGATCAATCCTGCGATGGAATCTGGATCGGTGATGTTGGTCCATAGTCTTATCACATTTTAACTCCCAATGCAGTTTTCTCTCCGACACCAGTTTCAATGTGAAGCTGACTTAACCTACAGTTGAATTTAATTGCTTTAGAATACATTTAAATGTAATGCAGAGACAATATTAACACATGGCTTTACTGGAGCCAAAACTCCTTCAAACAGGATTTTCACCATGATCCTTTTTGGTCGCCTCAAGATAAAAGTTAAAAAACACAAACTTCCTCTACAGAGAGCGTCACTGTTCATCTGCCTGGGTCAACATTTAATGTCAGCTATTAAATATATCCCACTGATATCAAAACTAACATGATACTGATTCTTTCAACACACATTATGCAGTTTTACGTAATGGCATACTAATACATATTTCTCTGTAGTTTCAAGACAAACAGGAACATTTTAAGTGATCAGATGAGCTTTTGTGACAGCAGGACGGTGGACTGTGTGTGTTGAGTCAAACTAAGCTATAGTTCATTGTTAATGAAAGAACATGTTGCCCAGTTCAACAGTGAGCCTCCAGAGAGGAATAACATGTACAAGGATTTGGATAAACACAATACTTGTTGGTTGGATATATTCATTGCTGGTTTAGCCGGCTTAAACATCAACAAATCTTATCCTTTAAGTTTAACATCTTTCAATAATCAAAAGGGACAAACTGAACACAAATAAAATGTACAATTGCATTTTATTATTATTAACCATTTTCAACAAAGAAATTATCCACGTTTCAGTTTCTGCTCACATTAAATGGAAATCGAATCCGTTACATGAAAATAACCAAAATACAGACAGCTCATATCTACAGGGTAGAACGCAACCAACAGTACAAGTACAGAGGGACATTGTTAGAGTTACGTTTTACTTTGCTGTGTTTGTGTGTGTGAATGTCTACGTTTCTCATTCAGCTCATAAAAAAAATGTACAAGCCAGCCTCTGGTCGTCACTGCTTATAAAACAAACATTGTTGATAAGTGTGTGGTGGCTCAGAACCAGAGAAACAAACACAGAAGAAGAAGTGAAGCGTCTCAAGTTGTCAGCTCATTTCCTTCGTCTGCTGCTTGCTGAGCGGCTCGGTGACTGCCTGCTGCTTGCCGAGCGGCTCGGTGACTGCCTGCTGCTTGCCGAGCGGCTCGGTGACTGCCTGCTGCTTGCCGAGCGGCTCGGTGACTGCCTGCTGCTTGCCGAGCGACTGGGTGACTGCCTGCTGCCTGCTGAGCGGCTCGGTGACTGCCTGCTGCTTGCCGAGCGGCTGGGTGACTGCCTGCTGCTTGCCGAGCGACTGGGTGACTGCCTGCTGCCTGCTGAGCGGCTCGGTGACTGCCTGCTGCCTGCCGAGCGGCTCGGTGACTGCCTGCTGCTTGCCGAGCGGCTCGGTGACTGCCTGCTGCCACTCCTACCAGGACGGACAAAGAAGAAAATAAATCAGTGTGCGACTCGGTGCAGTGGCATCACCCTCTCAGCATCATCGTCAAATTACTGATCGACACTCCATCACTTTAATATCTGAGGTTTCCAGTTAAAACATGGCAGAGCTACAGACCTGCGACTGGGCGAGGGCAGCGCTGCTCTCATGTGTCTTGGAGGAGAATAACTGAGCGAGCGAGAATCTCTCAGTGAATCAGCAGGCACCCTACCAGACCTGGCAGGGCTGAGAGGAAAACACAACCAAGTCTTAAAATCTACCACACTGGTGAATAACTATGCCCTGATGAAAGCCTTAATGGCATGTCTCTACTGATGTCATGATTTAACACAGTATCACATTCTTGAGTGCCTCAGACTTTTTCAGCGAGTCTGAACGAACAAGATCTCTCAACTAAGATCACCAGACGACACCATCTTCCACACCTGAGCAGCACTCACTGTGTTTGGTTTTTGACTGTTTAAAGTTCAGACTCACAATATCCTTGATAAGACGGATCTTTGAAACGCAGCATGAAAGGTAAAAGCTGCTGACATCGACGCTCCCTCAGAGCTGCTGATTCATAGCCAATCAATAGAAGATGACCCAGTGATACTGCAGTGTTTTGTAAAAACAGACGTGCAGTTCAAAATGTAAAACATATTATTTCTTAAGCATCTTGACTCCACAGTTTGCTTCCATCCAGCCATTTTTTAGCTTGATTTAAAATGTACTTTCAGGTAAAGCTGCTCTTAATTAACAACAAATAAACTTCAGTTTTTTTCTCACCTCTTTTTCTTTGATTCCTTTTCATTCTCTGATGAGGAGGATGAGGAGGGAGAGCTCTGAGCTTTTTCTGTCTTCCTGTTAAAAAGAAGAGTAACAAGTGTAATTATTGATAAACTATTCAATAGTTTATGATTAGTCAAAATACATTTTTATTGTTTAATCATCATCTAATCATAAAAATGTGTTTCCTGTATCGAATGCATCTCAACTTTCTCCTGCTTACCCCTTTTCTACTTGCTCAACTTCAGAGTCTGAACTGTCTGAAGAGGAGGATGAAGAAGAGGAAGAGGAGGAGGATGACGACGAGGAAGAGGAGCTGGAGCTGCTGCTCCTGCTGACTTTCTTGTTGGCATTTGCCTCCTTCCCGTTGACGGCGCTCTCGCGTCTGACTGTTTGATCTGACGGTTGAGGGGCTTTCACTGGTGATTGCTTCCTGCTTGGATCTCGTGATGGCCGTTTGGTTTCTGATTGGCTGCCAGTGGGAGACCTCCTGGAGGTGACATCAGAGCGCCTGGACTCTGACTGGGAGCCTCGTCTACCTGAGGTTGGAGCGTGTGACGAGTCTCTGGAGGCGGCCTGTGAGGAAGAGGAACGACTTTTCTGCTCTCTGTCCTCTCTCTTCTCATCTCCTTGCTCTGTTCTGTCTCTCTCTGGTGCCGTCTTTGTGTCTTTCCTCTCTGGTGGCGGTGAAGGTGAGGACGAAGAGGAAGAGGAGGAGCTAGAGGAAGATGAAGAAGAGGAAGAGGACCTGCGGGGTTGGGGAACAACTTTTGGTGGCAAACGCTCCTTTTCCCTTTGTCTCTCTTGTTCTACCTCCCTCTGCCTGATCCTCTCTTGTTCTCTTTCTCTCGCTCTCTCTCTGGACAGGGAGCGACTGCTCCTTCTTCGCCGCTGAGGAGAAGGAGAGCGACGGGACCTGGAGAGGAAAACATGAAAGAAAAAAATGTTAATCTTCTGACAAAAATAAACTCTTTATCTTATGCTGGACAGATCTGAGAAACTGAACTTTGTAACAAATTGAATATCTTGTTGTGAAATACCCTGATCAAGAAATGGAGGAAACAAATTACATAAAGCATCTCATGTTTGTGACTATTTGTTGAGATAATAACATTAATGTCCTCCTGCTTGGCTCAGCTGTAACATCAGTGGTGATGCATGTGGCGGGTGTTCTGTAGATCACCTTGAGAAATAAAATTATGATTTCTGGAGAATGTTTTCTGATAGCTCCAAACGTCGGCAACTCACACCAAAACAATCTGGATGGATAAACAGAACAACGGGTAAATCAGCAAATGCCCGTTCTCATTTTACCTGCTGGGGGGGCTTCGCCTCCTCGGGCTTCTGGACCTGCTCCTCCTGGCAACACGCTCACGTTCTCGGTCCCTCTCTCTCTCCCTCTCTCTCTCCCTCTCTCTGTTCTTCTGCCTCTCCCTCTCTCTCTCCCGCTCTGACCAGGCTGGAGGAGGAGAAGCTCTCCTGAATCGACCCGGGGACTCCTGATACTGCCTTGGTGGAGTGCGACGGGCTGGGGAGGCATTGGAGGTTTTCTGGGCTGGAGAGTGTGACCTTGCAGGCCTCCTGGCTGCACCCCTATCCCTATCCCTCTCCCTCTCCCTCTCCCTGACTCTCGCCTCCCCCCTGGTTTTCTCTGTCTCGGCCTCAAAGGGAGAGTACCTGTTGGTGCCTCTGCTGGTGTTAGCTCTGTTGGACGGGGAAGGAGGCGGAGAGGGACTGTCCACCTGTGTGGGGCTGTACCGCTCCATACCTTTTGTCCGGGATGGGTAACTCTCTGGAGGAGCTCTGTGGGGAGGTTTCTCCCTCTCACGTCTGTCTCCTCCTCCCTCTCTCTCCTTCTGGACTCGTCTGGCTCCGTCGCCCTCAGGAGCAGAAGCAGGGCTTTCCTTTCTACCATTGGCTAAATATTTTCGGACTGCAGCTCCGATGGCAGCTTGTGTACTTTTCGGGGGACTACCTTTTTCCCTTCCTACTGGCCTGGCTGTTATCGCCTTGCCCTCATCTTCAGAGGACGAGGATGACGAGGAAGAGGAAGAGGACGATGAAGATGAGGAGCTATCACTGTCACTGTCGCTGCTGCTACCGCTGCTGCTGCTGCCACTGCTACTGCTGCTGCTGCTGCTCTCCTTGTTTTTCTCAGCCTGTTTTGCTTTGTCATCACGTTTCTCCTTTCTTGGAGGGCTGCTCCTCTTCTCCTGGCTCTCCTTCATCTCTGGTCTCCTGTCTCTCTCCGCAGGTCGAGATTCATCTCGCCTACTTTCTGCAGACGTTCGGAGAGCCTCGTCTCTCCTTCTGCCTCCGTCCTGACCTCGCTCTCTATCTGGCTCCCTGTTCAGATGCCTCTCCCTCTCCTTAGTGCTGTCCCTCTCTTTTTCTCCTCTCCTCTCCTCCTCTCTTTGTCTCTGACGCCCATTAGCAACAGGTGAGCGAGAGGCAGGTGACAGGGAATCCCTCCTCCTGTCATTTTTATGTTGGAAAGGAGAAACGTCTCTCTCCTGTCTCCTCCCAGTGTCTCTCCTGTTGTCATTCTGCACCCTTGAGTCTCTCTCAGTCCTGCGCTCCCTCTCTCCACTCCTTTCCCTCCTGCCCCTCTCCTTCTCATGAGGAGGTGAGGGGGACAAGGAGTGTCTCTTGTTTTTGTCCTGTTTATTCCCGTCTTTTTCCCGTTCAATGTCTCTGCTCCTTTCCCTCCTAGTCTCCTGTTTAGGTGGAGGAGAAGGAGATGAGGAGGAGTCATGTCTGGTCCTCTGAGGAACACTCTCCTTTCCTTTGTCCCTCTTTTCTCTGCTTCTTGACCGCCTCCCTTTCTCCATGTCTCTGCTCCTTGAACGCCTCCTTTTCTCCACATCTCTGCTCCTTGAACGCCTCCCTCTCTCAATTTCTCTGCTCCTCGATCGCTTCACTTTCTCCATCTCTCTGCTTCTGGAGCGCCTCCCCCTCTCCCTCTCAATGTCTCTGCTCCTTGAACGCCTCCCTCTCTCAATGTCTCTGCTCCTTGAACGTCTCCCTCTCTCAATGTCTCTGCTCCTTGAACGCCTCCCTTTCTCTACCTCTTTGCTCCTGGACCGCCTCACTCTCTCTTTCTCCTTTTCTTTGCTTCTTGAACGCCTCCCTTTCTCCCTCTCGTTTTCTATGCTCCTGGAACGCCTCCTCCTCTCCATCTCTCTGCTTCTGGATCGCCTCCCTTTCTCACTTTCCTTTGGTTTGCTCCTTGATCTTCTCCCTTTCTCCCTCTCCCTGCCTTTCTCCATCTGTGGTGGAGGTGAAGGAGATGAAGAGTCATGTCTCCTCTTGGTGGAGGTCTTCTCTGTCTCACTTGGTCGTTCTTTTTCTCTCTCGAGATTGGGCCTCTTCTAGATGACAGAGGAAACATTTGTCGTGTCATTATACACAGAATCAACACATTTATAAGTGATAAAACAAATCAGTTGAATTTAGTTTATTGTGAGATAAAGAAACCTATCAAAATTAACGTTTCAAAGTGTCAACAGTCCCACTGATTGCCTCAGCCTTACCCCTTCGCCTCCCTGTAGATGCGGGCTGTGCTCCTTGTGGTCTCGTCTCCTTCTGTCTGGTGACCTCCCCTTTCTACCTTCCTCAGCTTTTCTTGCACTTTGGTCCTGTTGACGTGATCTCAGTGGAGCCGGAGACGGGCTGTTGATACCATACAAAAAACATACAGTGAAAATGTAAAAAATAGTACTTCACAGCTGATGCAAATGTCCCGACGCGAAGGCGAGGCGGCTTTCACAACTAGAGTTTGGTAGGCGCTGCTAACAATAGTCTGGGTGCTGGCCTATTAAGTACTAATACAATTTTTTTTCTTATCATAGCTTGTTATCCAGTTATCAATTCTAAAATGTACCCCATACTGATGCCTTAAGGGAGTCCACAGATTGATGCAAGGACTTCCTACACATCTTCCGTACAACACGGCTCAGATTTCCAAACTTTTCAGTAGATTGACATCAAGACAAAATATGTTAGCCGGCTCCAGATGCCCTGAAAAACATTACGATTGTATGATCAACTTATCTTGATCAATTTATTTCAATCAATTTAGAAAAGCATGTTTTTGGAAACCAAAAAATACTCGTAATGGAAACAGACAAATAATTTAGAAAGGAACCCTGGATGCAGCCACTGTTTACATTTCTGCTCAAATCTGCAAATAAAAAATGCAATCTGTTCCACTTTCGTAGTATTTCATCATATTTCTAACTTACTCATACAACAACTTTATTCATACATTTATTATTAATCACAACAATCTTCGGTTGGTTTGAGGAAACTGCTAGACGTTTCATACAGCTCTGTCGGGGTGAGATATCACAGTCAATGAACACAGATTATTTCATTAAACAGATTTTTCTGCACCTACGTAGAAGTACTTAAGGCCAAATCTGGACTAATCCAATAGAACAGACAGATCTGTTCACCTCTACCAAGCTCATTAGAAACAGTCAGACTTTTTATTATGTCATTATCATGTTATTACAGTGTCGTACCTGTGAGCAGAGCTGGAGGACACACTCCTGGCCTGCACTGCTTTTGCTTTAGGAGGACTCGAACTTTCACTCTTATTTTTTTTCTTCTTTGACACTTTCTGCTTCTCATCTGAGGAACTTTGACTGGGAAAATGAGTAGAGAAGAAAAATTACACATCACGACTAATTATTCTCACCATTTGTTGTGTCACTGTGTAACAAAAGCAAGTTTGGTTGTCCTGAATAGATACTAATATTCAAGAAAAAAGTTGGAGCTACAGGCGTCAGACCAAAAGAAAACAAACAATCTCAGACTCTTTCCAAAAACACTTTCTGTGGATTTAAAGTATGAACCTGCCCAGACAAGAACCACGCAACAATGCTCTGCTAACTGCTTATGAGACAGGACAGATATTCAAAAACACCCACCTGTCTTCTTCCTCGTCTTCTGATGCATCACTGAAACAGAACATTTGCAGTGAATAACCAATATTAAAAGGAAAAAATGATGAGTAGAAAGGATTTAAGTAAGAACAACGTAAAAGAATACCGTTTCTTTTTCTTCTTTTTTGATTTCTTCTTCTCTCGTCGAGGAGACGGGGAGGGACTCTCAGAGCTGCCGACAGAACAAACAAAAAACTGTCTGACTGACTGTTCTTAGATGTCAGCACCTTTTTCTGCTCTCATGCTCATTTTCTCACCTGTCTCTGTTCTTGTTTTTCTTCTTCTTCTTTCGACTGCGCTTCTTGGGCGGAGCATCTGAATTGTCTGAATCTTCCACCAACCTGAGAGAACAAAGGCAACAGACCTCGAGTCAGGGCAGAAAAAATGCTGAGCGATGAGTGACAATTCACTGTAGAAAATACCTACAAAATGTTGGTTTTAGCTCATTAACTATGACTTTAAGCTTTACACTGCTGCCAACTGACTTGACTAAGAACACGTCAAGTGTTACAGAGTCTTTAACATTTTTCTACTTTGTCTGAAATTAATAAGATCCATTAATGTGATACTCCCTTCAGCACTGTGGGTGAGTTTTGTGCTCATCATACTCACGTATATTTCTGCTGCTGCAGCCTCTCCTTCTCCATGCGCTCCTGCTCTCTCTTCTCCTTCTCTTTCTCCTTGCGGTCAGCTTGGAAGGATGATCCGTCCACATAGTCGCTGGAAATGCCAAAAGCAGCACGAAGACGGTCGTTCTTCTGCTGGTTGGCTGCAGCCAGAGCATGAGTCTCTGTCGCCCTGAGAGAGAACAAACCACACAGCGTTGTTTTACTGACCCTGTGCAATATGAACTGATGAGGTTCTAAATGTGGCACAGCACAACATTTGATATTGTCAGTGTTGCAGTTCCAGCAGACGTCGACAATCACATTTCATGTTTTCTAAATGTACTTTTCAAGCACATATTCAAACAGGCTGGGACAATATTCTATTAGGGAGCAATGAAATAGTAACATTTATAATTATTTTTAATTTATATAAGCAAACGACTTTAGCATCTTCTCAGGCTGCACAATTATTCAAAAGGTAATTGAAATCGCAATGTGGCCACGTGCAATATCTAAATTAAAGAAGCTGCAATTTTTGTGCCCTGAGTAAAAAGTGAAAAACAGCCTGATAATGAGGAACTGTGGAGCTGCAGAGACATCCGGGACTACAAATCTTGTTGAGTGACATCTTGTTCTCCAGATATCTGTTTTGAACTGACTCCAACTCCATTTTGAAACACTTTCCAAGTTGTAGCCATAACTATCTTGTATTCCAACACAAATGTCTTTTTTTTCCCCCCTTCGAATTCAAGTCATGTGGATTCTTGTTGTGCTTACGTTGGTCTTTCGTTGCTGGTGGGAGCCGGCTCCTGCTTCTCCTGCAGCATCATACGGAAACTGTTCACCTTCTCCTCGATTTCCTCAGCTGAATACCTGACCACCAAACAAAGAAGAGTTTTAAATTCTGTACAAATTAAAAGCAACAATCTGGCAACTGTTCTTATTTGCATCTTCCAGTAAAAAGCTTCTGTCCTCTGCATGTTCCAGTTATACAGTAGACCTGTTCTAGTAAATCATTAAAGAAGCTGATTTCCCCGTGATGATCGTTAAATTACAATGACAAGAAACACGTCATCACATAACTCGGAAAGGTCAAAACAAATTCTGTAATTGTATGAGAATTACACGACGCTTATCAAGCTGAACTGATGAATCATGAAATAGTAATATTAAAAACATCAAAATACTTGACATTAGAGCTTTAATAATGATAATGAAAAGAATTCAGTCAAAGTCAGAGCCTTCACAATCAGAGGACATGCAGCCTGGCATATATCCATTATTTAGGTTCGTCACAAAATAAGCAATCTGAAATCTTTCAGCTCTGGTAATTGTAGTAGACGATTTGTATGTACACTTAAGAGACCAAATACATTTTGAGAACCAACAAAGTAATCAATAATGAAAATATCAATAGCTGTATGTCAGGGTTAAAGACACTATACAGCCATTTAGAGCCTGGACTTTAATAACTGTGCTGGACTTCTAGGCAGCAGCAATGGTTTATTTATCTGAAGTGATTACAACTCCTTTGTATCAGCAGAACCCTGTGTAGTCTGTTAGTACAGCATTTGTCTTACCCTTGCTCCTCCATCATATCCTGCAGCTCCGCACACTTGACCTCCAGCTGCCTCTTCCGTTGGTGCTCCAGGATGTCAGCGTTGGGCTGCCTGTTGAGCTGACTCTCCAGCCTCTCCCGGTCCTTCTCATCCCGGTCACCACCGCGCTCATCGCGTGGCCTTTTGACCCGCAGGCTCGACAGGTTGCGTTGCACATAGCCATTGGTGCCGCTGCCCCGCGGAGTGGTCAGGCCGATCCCATTGTACATGGCTCTGCAAAAAGAAGAACACCAGTGAAAGATGCAGTATATGGGTAGACTGACGAAACATCGCTTTTCAGTATTTAATACAAAACCTAGGAATAAGAGATAATGACTTTCAAGAGCATTAATCAGCATCTATTTCCTGTAAGGAAGATGTAATTTTATTTGAAGTATATCCCTCCTTGTCTGTCTGCAGTGGATGAGGGTGGTAGTGTAAGTGCCTATGAACAGGCTGGTAGTGGGAGGATTCAGCTGAGAACAGCATTTGGTGATCATCCTTCCTGCATGAAGCCATAATTATCTCCAGGTTCTTACATTTAACACAAATCATCACATAGTCAGATCTCCAATATACAGAGAAATAAGCGGATCAAGACTAAAACTAATTCTGGAAATTAAATGTATATTTCGTATTTTAACTAAAACATTTTTCAAAGCCATCAGCCCGAGCCTCTGAAGTTTATCACTTTGCCATTTTACTATATCGATGGACTTGGTATTCTAAAATGGCTGACATAAATAACAACGACCGTTGACCTGAATGTATTGTAAGCTGTATGAAGTTAATTGTCAACATTATATAAACGATAATGTCAATGCAGAGTCTTTAAATCACTGACACATCGACAGAAACACCTTTAATTCAAGCGGCATTATGTTGCCAGTTTGTGTGAGGTGTTTGGCCCGCGTATCATAAAAAGTACCGTATATGCTGAAAGTCATATGAAACACCGAGTTAATCCAGGTCTAAATAAACATCCTGGTTCACATTCTGTAAGTTAATACAAGATATTATATGTTTTGTCGCGCATTAGCACGTGTAACAGAATGGGCCTGTTGCTACGTCTGAATCTAAAGCTGTACATTTCTGATGACTAACGTTAAATACTAACTTACATTATCTAAGACTGGATAAAGCGGACCGTGGTTTAACTCACAGCTCTATTATTTAGTTTAATACGCAACATGACGGATTCAATGCTATAACGCTTCATTTCTAAAGGCCCCCCAACCACACTTGTGCGTAGCGAACAATTCCAAACTAAGCTAGCTAGCTACATTTAGCTAACGTATTTGTAACGTACCACTGTTTTCTCCGGGAGCGGAGAGAAAACGATGTCGGAGGGAATCTGGCGATAGATAGTGTCCTGTAGATTCAGCAACCGAAACAGACCTCACAATAAATGTGTCTTTACAAATGTGAAAAATCAAGTTCCGTGGCTAGTTAGCTATCAGCTAACTGGTGTGATCTCCAACTAAAGCAGGAACGAGATGAAACCCCAATGACGTCAGGCGCACAGGACGTCTGAGCGGCGCTGCGTTCACGTGTTGGGGGCGAAGTTGTACAATTAGTTAAGAATGGATCAGAATTTAAAAAATGTATCCATAAATCATGCTCCAGAAGTCCAGATCTCCCCAGATGAAATGTTCATAGGTAATTTAATTATTATTTCAGCAGAATATTAGTTTATTCAAGAGGCTTGAAATATTGACCTCCTGTTATATGTTTAAAGATACAGATTTCAAATCATATTTGACTTCTATTGACAAAACGTTGGACTGAAAAAACAGAAATTGGCAGATACTATTCAAATACTATTACCATTTCAAATTAACTCCTTTCCTTTAGCAGACCTCTAAATTCAAAATTGTCTTTCATTTTGTTTTGTTTGTTGCTGTTGCTGATGTTGAACTTTTCTTTATACAGACCTGTAATGTATATCTGAAATTCTTAAATAAACTGAAAATAAAATATGCACCAGAAGTTATCTACTTACATGTGATGATAGAATGTTTGGTTGGAATATCTGAATTTGAAGTATCATAGGGCTAAAATCACATATTCAATAAAGCTGAAGCAGAATATACGTGATAGTATTGTACAGTATAGAAGGCAACTTTTACAATTAGCCAGTTTGTCATGTCATGCTGTTTGAGTCACTTTAAGTTGATGGGATGACTGATCCTTTTCAGTTTGCGGGGCCTCAGCAGCAGCAGCAGCAGCAGCAGCAGTTTCGTAGTGTTGATCGAGGCTTACCTTACGTTGTCAAACACCGCCCCTCTGTGGCAAAGAAATAACCCAACGTCCACCTTCTTGAGATATAAACATGCCTTGTTTTTTTTAACAGTACTTGTGATATTTATCTTTTTTTTTTTTTTTAGATTTATAGTACTGTATCTGAGTGAAAACGCGACTTTAAAGACTAGTGTGATCTTTTCCATGAGACTTGTCCTTGACATAACGAACACGAAACTACATTTCCCAGAATGCCATGGGCTAATTTTGACGCAAATTTTGAGATAAAGGCACCCTGTCAAATTTCGACCGTTAGTGACGCCGAAGCCAGTGAAGAAGGCGTGCGTGCAGCTGCTCTGCGGGGTCGTTTTCCTCCAAATATACAAAGAAATTCACTATACGAACCCAACCGACGCTGGATCAGTAACGATGGCTGAAGGCGATAACAAAAGCGCAAATATGCTAGTGAGTATTAACCTAATGATTCCTGCGAATTTAAAGGGGTCTGTGTTAAAGGGTGTGTTTGCAACTGTAAAGTTAGCATAAACTGTGCTCGCTAACGTGATGGTGTTTACGTTACGTAGCTAAAGATGGCCTTTATGTGTACATTTGTTCAATTAGCCTGGACTTTGTACCGCCAACCTAACTAGCGAGTTGGCTTTAATCGCTGATCCGACCATCCGTCATGGTGCTACCGCTAGGCTACGACGGTGACAGCGGAGGCAGCTAACATCAGCTAACGCTAGCTGCCAGCTAAGCTAGCCACTAAGCTAGCTTCAACAGGGACGTTTACCCTTCGTAAGCTTGCTACTGGCCTCTAACGCTAACTTTTTAGCCCTTGTACCTGAGATAGAATGCATGACATCGAATATTGACAATTCCACGCGATTAAAGATAGGTGCGGTTACTGCTGCTCATTTCCTTTTCCCTGCGTTGAGGCTTAAACTGCACAGTCACATCATTAACGAGAAATTCCGTTATCGATACGTTGCTTATCGCTGAAGGCACACACCCATCGTAGACTTGTGACTTTTAGCATCGATACATTGATATTCTTTAGATTCAGAATACATTGTAGTGGTACAGCCAACGTTAGCTAGTTTTCACAAGCACTTACGACGATGCATTACAAATGTCTGCAACAAGGCAAACGGATATTACCTCAATTCCCCTTTTTTTAATTGAAGAGGTTACAAAAACCTAAATGTCAAATAATGTGATAATTGCCTTCGGTTTCACCTTGAGATGCACCGTAAAATCATAATTATAAAAATGCATTAATTATATAATATGATATCCAAACAGTTTGATAAAGCTTATGTAAAAGAGGAAATGTATGTAATGTAAAAGCATTCGTCTCCTTGTCAGGGGAGTGTACTGCAGATTGTCTAGAATGAATATGGGAAAGTGCGTTCTTTGGAGAGATCCCCCTTAACTCCCAAATTGTGCTGACATTATAGAAATGTTGAGTTTGAAGAACAGTTGGTAATGTTTGTGATTTTGTGTTGAGGCTCAGGAAACGGCCCAGCTGGAGGAGCAGCTGCAGGGCTGGGGTGAGGTGATCCTGGCTGGGGATCGCGTTGTGCGCTGGGAGAAGCCCTGGTTCCCTGGAGCCCTGATGGGTGGCACCACCGTGCTCTTCCTGTGAGTCCATTTTACTGTGTGCTGCACTGCAGGCTCACACACACACACAGGGGCACATAGCTGGGATAGCACACATTTCCTCCCTCTCAGCAGTGACACATCTGTAACAAGACAAAGGGTATCTACATCAATAAGTTGCTCGACACTGCTTCAAAATCCAAATCGCAGATGAAGGAAAGTGTTAAAACAACTGGGTTGTAATGTTAAGCTTTGCCCACTTTCTGAAACTTGGAAGGAAACAATGTAGATTATACCAGATTAGATTTTGTAAATTGTAAAGTTCTTTTGTTTGTCAGAGCAATTCTTGGATCACATTGCAGGAAATGACTAGAACACTAACACATTGTTTTCTGTGTGGTTACTGAATGCCTTTTGCTAACAACAATCCTTTTTTTTTTTTTTTTATTTCCCCTAAACAGGAATTTAAAAATATAACTGAACCTCTTTTAAAAAATCATCTTTTAACATTACAGCATACATACGCAGGGATTTCTGATTCATAACAGGCAGCTATTTTGAAATTACAATAAGATGAGGGAAAGTGAAAGTCTTAATCCGTGCCTGGATTATACAAAATGCTCTTTGTTCCAGAGTACTGGTTCATACCCATGACCGCCTGCTTTGTCTTCCTCCTTCTCCAGGCTGATTTACTACTTGGACCCTTCAGTGCTGACTGGGCTCTCCTGCTCCGTCATGCTGCTCTGCCTGGCCGACTACCTGGTGCCCACCCTCGCACCCAGAGTCTTTGGCTCAAATAAGTGGTGAGTGCCTTAGGATAAAAGTCATGTTGGGGATTAAATGGGTTTTCCATCAGACCGTAAAACATGTTTATTTCTCACCTATAAAATGTGCCCTTCTGTTTTGGATTTCAAGGTCATTTTCCCAAAGTTTTGCAAAGTCTAGCAGCATCCAAGCCAATCTTTCCAGATTTTCTTGTTTCAGAACAAAAACCTTGTTGCAAGCACTGAGCATGCACGATTTTGGATGGCATTGCTGGCCTGAGAAATAACAGATTAACATTGACACTTGGATATGTGTCTTCCTCTATTCGACTCAGTGATTTTATTTTTATATTATGGTGTGTGTGTGTGTGTGTGTGATTAGAAAATGCATCATGACTGGATGTCACACCAGTTCGCTTGAGATGAACAATAATCAATGAGAACAAACTCTGCAAGAAGCACTTTGAGGGGAAAGTGTAGTTCTACAGCGTACTGCAAATGAAGCTGCAGGAGAAATCTGAGCCTTGTTCTTTTGCTTTCTCGGCGGTACCAAGAGCTCATTAATAGTGATATTAAACTGGAACTAAATCATCAGTTTGAGATTAGCTTGGTTCTTTTGATCTCAGTTCTCGTCTGCTCGGAGCCTTTTCAGACTCACTTCGGAAGAAAATAGGAGTTTGTGCCATCACTAATATGATAGTCTAAG
Organism: Sparus aurata; assembly: GCF_900880675.1. Taxonomy (NCBI): domain Eukaryota; kingdom Metazoa; phylum Chordata; class Actinopteri; order Spariformes; family Sparidae; genus Sparus; species Sparus aurata. The sequence continues at coordinate 28,775,380 of NC_044209.1, forward strand.
TGTGTTCACCTAAATACCGTCTCACAGGGCATCTGACCACTTCATGCAGCTTTGACATTACATAGTTTCTTGACTCAGCTGTGTGTATGTGATGTTGAGAATCAGACACCCAGGACAGGATAGAGTAACAGCCTGCAGTTGGCACAGTGTTTGTGGATGTCCATCTTTCATCGGCCGCCTTCAGCTTCTCAATATATATCCCTTCATCAGCAGAGCGTGACCTGCACCCTTTTGCACTGCTGCTCATTCCACTGGCCAAACCACAGACATGCTGTTCAAGGAGGAGCAGCAGTTAATTATTTAGATAATGAGTAGATTACACTGTATTTTTTTCATGCTACACTTGATATTAATTGAATTTGAGTCATTCAAAAGCACTTGCGTTTTATCAGGGTTTAGTCATGGAGGAAGTTAAGTGGGCTGATGAGTATTAACTCACATGCCTGACAGCGTTTACATTTAGATATGTCAGGAAAGTCTAGCTGTTCAGTACAGACTGAAGACGGTTTACGATTATGCTGTGTAGCTCAAGCTGCTGATTCACTGAGCCTGCAGCAGAGTCAGCCGGATCACAGGAGTGTGAGTCTGTTTGAACGGAGCTATTAAAGTCTGGTCATGGTCCCCATTTGGCTTCCTGACAACAAGGACAGAAATACGGAACGATGGCTAAGCAGAAAGTGAAGGCCACTTCTCCCAGCTGCTCTCCTTCTGTCCTCCAGTCGAGACCTTCAGTAGAGACATAACTCTTCACTCTCCTTCACTGTAGTCTCACAGCACTGTGACATAGAAACGCAGCATGTCTTCTGTCCCTATAGCTTTGTAAGGAGAGAAAGAATTGACACTGTGCCTCAGGTCTTTTGTCTCAAATTTGTTTTGTCCAATCAACAGGATAAAATCCCTGAAAGGCTTACTATGCTAAAGACAAAGAAAACCGATAAATTATTATATTTAAGAACTCAGAACCAGTGAATTTCTTGCACTCTTTCTTAACATTAAGAGAAATTAACAATTTTTCTGTAAAGTCACTAATCAAGTGACATTTTAGCTCTGAAGGAGATGATATGAACAGTCTGATGAAACCAGGGAGTTTTCTTTATTTGGTCATGATGTTTAAAAGGTTACTGCAACAACGATGGCTCTCCAGTTATGAAAGAGGGAAGTTTACTACTATTAACAAGTGAGGAAAGCTGTCGTGATTTGACAAACCGTACTGTACTCATCAGTTTCCTCTTGATGGAAAAGGTTATAGAGCTGTTGGTCTGGAAACCATCCATCGCTTCTGCCAGGATGCATCAAGTTGTGTTTTTAATCAAGCCCTCGACATTTTCCCCGTTCACAGGACCACCGAGCAGCAGCAGCGTTTCCATGAGATCTGCGGTAATCTGGTGAAGACCCAGCGTCGGGTCGTGGGCTGGTGGAAACGTCTCTGTGCCCTCAAGGAGGAGAAGCCCAAAATGGTAAATGAAAATATAAAACTGAAACTAATCTGTTGGTTAGCACACACTGTAGAAATCACCCATAGAGCTTTGCAGTAAATGGAGCCCTCCTGTTCTTTTCACAATAGTGAACTTTCTCTGTGCTCCTAGATAAAAATATCCTCAGCTGATTTGGCTTTGCTGCCCCACTTAGAAACCCTTAAACTGGGTTACAGTGTGTGATAACCCGGTTTTTCACAGTGTGCTTTAACACTATTGGACGCAGTCGTGAATTCAATGACAGCTTTGTTGGTTCTTTCAAAATGTTCCGCTAATTGCATTATGTTGCAGTACATCTGTGGAATGATTCTTTGAAACTCATTTAATGATTATGTGCGTGCAGTCGGGTGTGTTATAGGCTGACTGTCATGTGACCTCTCTGCTCTCCACAGTACTTCGCCTCAGTGATCAGCAGCCTGCTGGCAGTTGCCTGGATTGGACAGCAGGTGCACAACCTGTTCCTCACCTATCTGATCGGTGAGTTGGTAATCTTATCTGGATTGGCTTTTGTTTTATTGAATGTTTTCTTTCACTTAATTATAACAGAGTGTGTGAGTATAAAGAGCGAGCATCAAAGATGAAATCATTCTAATCCTGCTGTTACGAGACGTGATCATCATCATCATCGTCCAGTCTTTTTCTTTTAAATGTTTTCAGAAATCTGTCGTTCTTTAACACAAAATGCAAATATGATTATTGAGGTTGTTGGGTTTTGGTTACAAGTGTTGAGTTACGAGAAGGTGTAAACTTTTGAACACAGAGTAAAGTGTTTGACAGTGATGACCTTCAGTGTTTTTAAAATGTCTTCTGTGGTTTCCTGCATATCAGACACTAGTCACACAATCAGAAACAGGAAGTAATAGTTGTTTGTCAGCTGCAACTGTCACTGCTTGTCATGAGTTTTTATTTCAAAGTGTGGGTCTTGGCCTAGAATAGACCCCAAAAACATTTCTCACTTTCTTTTACTATGTGTGATGGCACACTTTGCAACATTTACATTCATTTCTCAGGGAATAAAGCATGGATTTTGGTCTTAAGTGGCTGGTAGCCATGAGTGAGTCCAAAAGGGGACTGTTTGTATTTGATGTGTTCAGAGGCCGCTGTTATGCGTGTATGTTGTAACTCTGGAGTTCAAACTGCAGAATTCCTGCTGTTGAAAGGCTTTTTTTCTTCTTCCCCTCCCCATGACATCAGCGCTGCCCATGATTACAAAGTTTCCTGTTGCGGTGACTCAGAAGTGCAGCAGTAATGTAGATCAATACTTGCACCCCTGAGACACCAGACAGGAACAGACGTATTCAGTAAGTGTGGTCATTGTTAAAACGACATGCTCTCAGGAAACCGTTTAACTCATCACACTTTACTGCTAATTAAGGTCACGATTGCAACTGTCAGACCTGTACCTTTTTTTTTTTTTTTTTTCTTATTGTCCAGCCAGCATCCTGTTGGGTAAATAGTTGCTCACCTCTAGAATAAACATCTGCATAAAAGATTGCGTAGGTGGAGGGCACTTGCAGTAATCTGGCTCCCATTGAGGCTGAGAGACTGTTTCCAAATAATCTGCAGGACGCAGAGAAAAGAAGATCCGTGTGAATGAATGAGACTCAAAGAGGAGAAATCACAGGGAGTACCACCCGCCTCCCTGGATGATGGGCAGTTCAAGGATTATTTCTCATATTAGGATGAGCGGCGTTACGCTGCACAGGTGCCTGCAGGGAGAATGACAGTTGGTGAGTCAGTAGGTTGGCTGGCTGTTTGGGAGACAGTCATCAGCTACATGGGCTGAGACTTGTTAAGCAGGGCTGTAAACTAACTTTTTGGCTCACCTGCCGAGGGGACCGGTTGATGAAATAATCTACCGGCCAAGTCAATTTTTTACCGGCCAAATAATAAATTGCCTCTTTTTGTTGCATATACATCTGTTTCAGTACTTTTCATGGAGATAACAGTATTATATACCAATACATGCTTAGAAAAGAGGCCAAAATATTATTTAGAAATACATTTTAATATTATTAATTACATTTCATAACATTGCAAATTGAAAACTTTAAGAGTGCAAAACTTTGACAAAGGAAACACTCATTAATTAACTATCAGGCTCTGTAATAGACTTGTCAGTGGCGACTGTATCATAATAACATTTACACTGGATTTGATGGTTTTACACGTTTTGTGACGTGACAACTGTTCTCATATTAAGCCACTTGGTTATCAAACTGAAACCTAATTGAAGGAAGTCGTATAGAAATGATGCGCAACTTAAGTACAACTTCCCTCAGCTCATGAGTTAGAGGTGTCGTCATTGCTGCGCTCGAATCACAGTCACTGCGCCAAACTACGTTGCTTCTGAGGGGAACTATTTTCTACAGCGGTGACGTCGGGGGAGCTACTTCAGTGCGACACACAACAAATAGCCGGTTTAGCACTGAAGTTTGCTACCATCATAATTTATCACTTTACAGCTACTACAATGTTTTGCTATATCATGCATAATTTATTGCAAGAGCACGACTATCGGGACAAACATTTACCTGCCCCGTGGCATGTATCCCTCCAAAATTAAGTCGCCAGGGGAATATTTTAGTCGAATTTGGCGAGTGGCGACCGCTAGTTTACAGCCCTGTTAAGTATTCAAATGATGGGAAAAGCTTGAAGAGAAAATGACTTCAGAGGGAGCATGACCAAGACAACAAAGTGTTCTTTATTTTAATCTCTGATCAAGTTTCTATTGAGGTTTACTTGGTTCACCAGCTGTATTAAAGAAGCCGTCTGTTCACCAGCCTGTACTGATTCGATCAGCTGATCACATACAGACAGAAGGCTCTGATGCCGTTGGGTGTGTTCGTAATTGCATAACTTTATTACTTCAAGTACATACTGCTGCATGTAGTCTGCATACAATTGGGACATATTACTTTGTGCGCTTTGACCCTCGACAGTCTTGCTTCTATATCTGTCGCAGCCTAAGCTCAAAGTCTTTAGGACATACTTGATCTTTTTCTGGCATACTAAGTGGTATGATAGTGTGGGTAATGGAATGCAGGGATAGACTTTACTTGGGTGGGTCCACCACGTGTGTTCATGGCTGCCAAAGTATATTTGGCAACGCATTGTAACATGTGTTTTGTTTTGCTTTTTGTTTTTATTTTTAAAGAGAGAATTTCAGAAACTCTTTAAGTGGTTGTCTAATTATTTCAAAAGTAAATAAAACATTTTTAGCAGCGTTTTTAATGCAATGTTAAATAAGAAAATGCAAAAATTAAAGGGAATTGGAGCCGTAAGTTGTATGGATTGTGACTGACTATGAACCCCGTTTCATCATCACCCACTAACTGCTCTAGGATAGTTTTACTAAGAGAATTTATTGTATTCCTTTTATCTTTAATTGCAGATTTACCTAAAGGGAATCGGAAAAAACTCCTTTTTTTTTTTTTTTTTTTTTTTTTGAAAGGATTATGAAGTCTGTATTAAACGTCAGTGGGAATATCTGGACTGTGCTTTTAAAGATGCAGTTTATGTGTCAAACTAAGACTGTATGATAATGAAAGTGCACATTTACAAGAGCTGGTCACGAGTTTATATGATTTAAAATCTGATCTGGTGTTTCTGTGTCCTCTGCAGTGAGCTTCCTCCTGCTGCTGCCAGGCCTGAACCAGCACGGCGTCATCACCAAGTACGCGTCGATGGCCAAGCGGGAGATCAACAAACTGCTCAAACAGAAGGAGAAGAAGAACGAGTAGATGAAAGTGTGGATGGAAATCTCTGAAAGATGAGCCATTACATGAAAAGGAACGTGGAAGGAAGTCATTTGAAGAAAAGAGAGGAGAGTTTCAAGTTGAAAAAGGGCCTCCCGCTCGCTTGGTCTCTGCCACAGAGGAAGACACACGTCGTTATTTTATTTTCACACATTGGATAAGTTTCATTTCTCCTCCCACTTGTTGACACTTCAGCCTCATCACCCACTTGATTATTTTTTTAAATCATTTTTTCTAATTTATCTTCATGCATGCAGCAACCACAAGTTTATCTGATGCTGTCACATGTTCATGCACAACGATGAAATGCTCAGAACTACACATGCTCCCCTGCCACGTACACAAAGGTTAAATCTTCCTTCTGTTTCCTAGTTTAAGTGTGCTTCATTTTAAGATGTCAGTAATGCTTGTAAGCCATTCCCTCTTAGACAAAGTGACTACTGAGCAGTTTTTGTAGCATTACTGCATCATTTTAACCTCTCAGATGCCTCACAGTAATTTTTTTTTTTTTTCAGGATTTGTCACATAAGAACAGGTCATGTAAATCGTACCTACCTTACACTTCTGCTTTGGTTGTTTTTAAAAAATAGTGTTGACAATTAAACTGGATTTAAAGCGGAGCTCGTCAGGAGTGAAACTGTGTCTAGAAACAAGCCTACTGCTGTACCGCTGCTAGCTGGACTCTGTGGTCTATTAGCTCTTCTATAAAGCCCCACAGTGTGTTACTGTCGTGGGGTGTCTCTGTGTAAATAGACCTCTCCCTGACTCTGTCCCTGTCAGTCATCTTTTCCTCTGTTCTTGTTATTTATCTGTGTTCTTTCCTCCTCTGTCTCCTCGTTTATGGTCTCATCACTGTCTTTAACTCATTTCATTATTTGTCTTTATTGGAGATCTTTACGAAGTGAATAAAGTTTGATTTAAATGAAGTTTTGCCCTCCTTTTGTTTTCTTGGTTTAGCAGCTGTATTTTCATGGCTTTAATGGTTTATGGTCTAAAAAATTTTGATTTTTTTGTCCTGAGTGGTCTAGATGAAAGGTCATTTGGTGGTAATCTGCCTGTTGGATTTCATTTCTTTTGAATTTGTTTCTTTATGTTCACCTCTTGGCTTGGCCACCACACTTAAAGCAACTATTAAATTAATTTCATCTGAATTACCCAAACTGCTCTTCATGAGAAACGTTTGGGGAACAGAGTTTAATTTTCTTTGAAGAACGGGTACCATTTTGAAATATTGCGTTCCTCTTTGGATAAAAGTATTTTTGGACACGCTGTCATCAGGAGGTAGACTTCATGTTAATATTATTGCTTTTACTTTGTAGAGTGAATTTCACTTTTCCAAAATGAGGTGCTGATAAAGAAAAAGCAAATGTGGAAATCTACAACAAAAAAGGCTTTTTTTTTTTTTAGATTCTAAATCGTCATTAAATGTCCTAAAATGAGACAAACCCAGTAAAAACCTCTCGTGAAGGCACGAAACTGAAACACTGCTGCCACAAAATCGATGCTTCATGTGATGACTGACCTTATGATGTAATGTACTGTAATATTTACAAAGTGACAATGTTTGAAGTTTAGTTATTCATTTAGGATTTAACTCTTCTCAAATTATATTTGTATAATTCTACTGATCTGAACAGTGGAAATGTAAACATACTTTTTTGTTGTTGAAGTGAAATATTGATCACATGATGGTGATGAAGGCTTGTTGGAGGGGACTGCTGCCTGAATCAGCTGAGGAATAAACACATTTCTACCTTTCAGCAAATGCAAGAAAATGGTATTTTTCCATAAACATAAGATATAAAAATAGTTTGTCATTCCAAACAACGACACACGTCAGATGATACTGACACCAGATGGCTGAAATCTTTAGCCTGTCTCTTTGATATGACATTTTTATTGATCTACAAAACACACTGATCAGGGGGATAACAGGTTAGAGTGAGGAGACTTATTTCCAACACTTTCTTGGTCACAGGACGTTACAAGACAAAACATGTCATAAAGTGAAACCAGCTTTAAAACGGTATGACATCAGTGGAAAATAACCAAATACAACACAAAGACTTCCAGCCTGTATAACCTGTCACGTCACCCTGTAAATAATTCATAATGACACAGAGGCTTCCTGAGACAGCAGACCTGACAGACTCGTTGATTCTGTTTCTCCTCATTACAGTAAAAGAATAAACCAAACAAGACATTTTCACGAGGCCTCTGGTCGCTCTTCTTTCCCTCCTTCAGACTGAGCTCCCATCGTGACTGAGACTCTGGTTGTTTCCCTCCAGAGCTGTTCCCAGTTTTTACAAGTTCCTAGAGAGATATGTCTGCAGACATGCCACACTATTCTCTGTAATCTGCTGCAAGTCTGATGCATTTAACTCAGGCCAAATGTAATCTTTGACTCATCTGATTATCTCTGATATAAAGAGAGTTGTGTCACAGACGGAGAAACCAGCTCTTCACTGGGACTTTCCCAGTTAGAATTTCCAGCAGCACATGTTGTTCATCCTTAAAGGAGTCAAGAATGATAGATGTGCATATTTTTATTGTGCAGTGGTTTCCTGTCAGTCACTACAGTGTACAGATGTTGTGTTGAGCGTCAGTAGAGTCTGAGTGAGCAGCAGTCGGTCTCCCAGCGCCTCGCCGCCCACAGCAGCCGGTCTCTGGACCGTCTGCTGGGATTCCCTGGACCGGCCGTCTGCCTCTGTTCACCTACACAGGTGGATACGATAAAAAATAATACATTTTATTTACATTTTCATGGTATTATAAGACATTTTACATGTATTTTTTAAATAATATCTGAATATATTCAACGCACTACACCAGACCTAATCAACTGGAGCTGCAGCGCTTCAACAACCTCATTCTGACCCTTTGATCCAGAGATATTATCAGACACATCACAGATATATTATCAATTATATTATCAGAGATATTATCAGATACATCACAGATATATTATCAATTATATTATCAGAGATATTATCAGACACATCACAGATATATTATCAATTATATTATCAGAGATATTATCAGATACATCACAGATATATTATCAAATATACATGTTGTCTGATATGAGCCATTCATAATCATTCAATTCTTAAAAGAAAACCGTCCTCACATTAAATGAATGAAGTCTAAAGTTATTTTGTTTATGTCCTTATATAAATATGTTTATGTATTTCTGTGCTTTTATTAGATTATTCTTTATTGATTGATCAGTTTCTCTGTTTATTGTGTGTGTTTTTTGTTGTTATTTTAGCATGTGTTGTATTTTTCCAAATGATGTTTTATACATTTTTATTTTTTGGTTTCTGCAATCTTTCTGTCATCTTCTGATTGTATGTTTGTGTGCAAATAAAATAAAATATAAATAAGTAAATAAATACATTTCCAGTTAAGATTTACAGTTTCAAAATATTTGTTAGCGTATGTATTCTGCATTTATGAGAATATCCGTCGACTTATTGATATAATAATTTTTCTTTATTGGCAATATTGATATCTGCGTCAGCTCCAATAAATACCAGAATCAGTCGAGCTCTTCTTTGGTCATTAGTAGCCTCCATGGCACATTTTTATTTTTACCTTTTCTCTTCATAATAATTGTTTCTCAGTTCATAAAACTAAAAGCAGCAAAGTCTCAGTAAGTCTAAAAGCAGTAAGTCTCAGAAAATAGAGACAATAATACCAATAATCACAGTATTCGTTATTTGATCATGATCGTTCGTTTTCAGGAAAATGTATTGATTATTATGGATCAAATGTCCAGATTAGAGTGTAAAAATAGCTTTTTAATACAACACTGCTCAGCGATTGATAGTAACTAATATTCTGTGTGTTGCAGTTCCTCACTGTGGCCACTGGGGGGCAGTGAACACTCATAAATACATTCAGGTCAGCTCCCCAAACGACACAAGCACTTCCTGTAAAAACCTAAAAAAAAATATTTTAATATTCTGCCAGGTAAATACATAAAAGTAAATAAATCTATAAATTCACATTTATTAAAGGCCAGTGTTTATATTGTTTAAGTGTTTATTATAATTGAATTTTTCTTGGCTGAACCTGATCGCAGTAATGAAGAAGTAGCTGACACAAACTAAGAGTCAGAAACAAATGCAGGTGAGTTTTTGTGTTTCGATGTGTAAGTCTGTGTATTGATCACACTACCTGTCAGTATGTTGTGATGGTGCCACTGTGTCGGTCTGCCACCTGCCAGCTGTGGAGAGCCGTCAGTTACTGGGAGAGTGTGTTCTGTTCTGTGGGTGGTCCAGTACTCAGATGGACCCTGTGGGTTGGTGATCTCTCTGACAGCCTGCCCACTGCAGTACCGAGCCCAGTTTTCCTTCTTGGAGTCGGTCCTCTGGAGAGAGACGTAGGTACTGAAAGGTTTGATGGACCAGGACGTGACAGGTCACAGCTGCTTTGTTTCTTAAAAACTGATTTTTATTTACAGAATGAACTAACTGTGGTGGAAGAAGCTGTTCACAGAAACACCAGAACTCCTAGAAATAACAAGAAAGCAACATCTCACACCACGTCCTATCAAGAGAGCTGATACAGGGCTGACGAGACTGATCTATTATTGATTCAGGATGGCCTGTGGAGTCCATTGTAAACAAAAAAGTTATAGCTACATTCAGTGTTACTCAACAAAACATATTGTGTGTTTCCTTGTGTCAGAAAAAGTGAAAGTCACCTGTACAAAAAGGTTCCTGAGTTAAAGAATGAAAAGTACAAGTAAAAGTAAATAATACATATATGTACTGTATACTATCAGTTAAATAATAATTGTCTCGGACGATTTTTGATCAGTGTTTTTGTTTTTTTTATTTGATTGCCAATTAATTAATCTAAAATGCTGTAAATGTTGGCTCTGATGCAGCATGTCATCTGCAAAGTCACTAGTAGCCTATAATTAAGTTCAGTTGAGCTCACACATAAAAACTGCTCCACAACACCACTAAAGGTGTAAAACTCCACAGGAAACCTTTAATAGTTGTATCAGGTTGACATTTAAATATAAAACATTTATTTCAAGGCTGCCCTGGCTGAGATGGACTCTAATACCGACGTGTTACACAAACACAACAACAGACAGTTTGAAAACAAACGCCATAAAATCAGAAATGTGACTATAAAATCTCTACAAGAGTCAAATTCAAGATTTCATCACAGAAAGAATCTACACATTGTGACGTACTGATGATGTCACATGTTGAGTTTTGCAGCCTTACCGCTGTGACGTGTTCGGGCTCGTGCACTTGTTGACTGTGTGACTGAAGCGGGTCGGTGTTGGTTCTCAGATCCAGGCGTGCGCGGTGCTGCGACGGGAAGCTGGGATCTCTCAGATGGAAGATTAGAGGACGTCCGTCAGAAGACCTTCCAGAATAACTCTGACAAACACAAAGACAAAAAATGATGAAGACTGAGAATCATCCTCGACGGATCCACCTGACTCCAGGACCACGACCAGCAGGCTGACCTGGTTGTGGGTGGTGGTGTAGCACGGTGCCGTGTCACCAAAGTCTATCGTGCTCTGATGCAGATGCCTCGGACTGCTGATCTTTCCTTTACTTTGACAGCGACATCTATTGTGGGTCAACCTCTGGTCCATCAGGCTGTTCATGTCAACACCTCAGCCAAACCTCTGAGGGTTTCTGTTCGTGTCCAGACTGCAGTGTGAACCAGAACATACAGAAACGGGTCCACAGATCCTGCTGGATGAAATCTTAAGAATCATGTGGATGGATCAACAATGTGCTCCTTGTTGTTCAGCTAAACTTCTAAAAAGTTTGTTGCAACTCAACTGATTCACTCAATTCTTTTTCTGACAGACAAGTGGAGTCTGAACAGTCCAGCTAAGTGATGCTAATTCTGCTAAATATGAACATAAACCAGAACCTCAGTGTGGATTTTTCCTCTGACTGAGGTTGCGTATGTAAAGAATAAAGAATAAAGTTAAACCCACATGAAGAAACAAAGTGAATCAGTGATGATACCTCCCTCACCTGCCCTGCTGTCACCTACCTGAGGCCGGTCAGGCTGCGTCTGTGGGAGCTGTTGTCACGGTGACGAGAAAACAGAAACGCTGCAGGATGAATTTCAAACATTCACACGATAACTGGATCCAAGGTTACTTACTACTCTTTTCTTATTGTGAACATTATCACACAGACTCACTGGATAATCGACATAAATAAAAGCTACTCATAAATGATGGTGGAAAGTAACTAAGTACATTTACCTAGGTATAGAATATTCATAAATATGCAGTAAATATTGTTGTCAACATCACTTATCAGCAGTAGTGGTTCTACACCAGTTTTAATAGGGGGGCCAGGTTGGGGCCACTTTTTTGTTAGGGGGCACATACAACCCAGAAAAAAAGATAAATCCCTCATTCAGACAAAACAGTGTTTACAATTTCAGCAATTTTGATTGGGTAGTAAACTGCTGAGACACTTTATTTATGACTTTCCCTTCAAAACAAAATCATTGCAAGAAATCTGTCATTGTATTATTGATGCAGACTACCTGTCAGGGGGGCCACAGAGGGGTCCAGACTCAGAGTTACAGGGGCACTGGCCCCTGTTGCCCCCCCCTAGAACCGCCCCTGCTTATCAGGTATAGAATTTACTGAAATTTCATAATAAGAATTTGCAAAAAAACAATTCAAAACAAAACATATGATCAGACAATAAACACGACACTGTCACTGAATAAGATATCCAATACTATACTGTACAAAACATTTAAAATGATCACCGCAGCAAACAAAAGCAAGATATAAGTTCTGTTTACATGTTAATAATGAATAAAGAATATAATTCTAGAAGAGTAGGCTACTTTTACTGTTGCTGTTTTTTTTTACTGGACTCCATAAAACTAACTTTTAACTAATCTGAGGAACTTTACTTTATTATTTCCAATCTAATCTAACGTTATGCATATTTCTCTGACTGGTTTTCCTGTAAAAGTTGCATCTTGAAGTGTTGTAAGAAGTGAATTTCCCCGTTGTGGGATAAATTAGGAAAATCATTTATTATAGGGTGTATTTAGTTATTTTTTACTGTTACACTAGCGTGACCTGAGTAATGAATGTAGTTCCTGTCTTTAACACGTTAAATGACAACAAACAGAACAAAGGTGTTTTGACCGGAGGACAGGGGCCGCTGTCGCCCCGTGTGGCCGCAGGAGGAACTGCAGGACTGGACTGCTGCATCCATCTTCCTCCCCTCCTCCTCCTCCTCCTCGGTTCTGTCTATAAACAGCACGCTGTTTCACAGATTTTGTTTACAGTTAAAGGCTGTTTCTTCTTGTACGTCTAAATGGCGTCTAATGGTAAGAAAAACAACGAACTTCTCTTTAATGCAATCGATATTTTTAACAGCAGCCTAGTCGGCTAATATTAGAAAATACTCCACCAAGATGTAACGTTAGGTAACACCGGTGACTAGCCGGTGACGAGATGCTAACCGCTGGTTAACGGTTACCGTTGAGGTCGGTTAGTGTTAGTTATTCGTTAGCTGTCTATCGTATCTGTTTAAATATCTGGCGTTTTGCCTACTTCTTACTAACTCCTCGGTTATAATACAGGAACAACACATAGCTAACGGTACCCCTCACCGAGCGGAGGTGGGTGAACCTACCGGCTAGCTAACACTGACGGACCGTTACCGTTCAGCTACCGGCACGGTTAGCATGTAGCTGTCAGCTAGCTTAGGTCGCTTGTGCCACTGACCCATTTTGAGGAGGCGGGTCCGCCTCTCGGTCCGCTGACAGCCGCTACAGGTGATGGAGATCCGACCATCGATAGGGTGATGCGTTTTAAAATGGCAGCTCAAATATCAGACGTTATTACATGTCTGGTTAAATGTTCGTTAGAAGTTGATGGTTTTATTTAATAATACGTGACATTAAAAAGTGCCTCATGTAATATCTGCTTGGTTAGACTACAGCACAGAAAACAGAGTCCCACTGACTGAATGTTGTTGTTACAATCACTACAATGTACTTTTATTGTTGAGGGTGATTCCAGTGACATTTAAAAATAGAAATATATTAAATCTCCATTTTGTTTGTTCCGCAGATTATTCCCAAGCATCCTCTCAGGGGTAAGTGACACAAAATCATAAACTGCAGTTTCTTAGCTTGGTGACCGGAGATTTCCTAGACTTACTTGTTCCTGAATAAAGATTAGACAGTTCAAACATTCACACACTGATGGTGGCGGCTGCCATGCAAGGTGCAGACCAGCACATCAGGAGGAGTGTGCGGTTCAGATCGAACCAGCGTCCTGCTGATAACAAGACGCTGGCTCTCCCCCTGACCTTTTCATTCACTACCATACAAAATATTTTAGAAATAAGGTCCCATGGCGTCTACTGGGAGGGGCGGGACTTAAGCACCTAGGCAGAGACATGCAGTATAGACTAGAGATGAAGATATTTCAGGAGGACAAGACGACTCTTATTTTTAATGCATGTTCTGAGAGGAGAGATAACTTCTAAGAGTTTTAATACAACAAATCTTATTGGAGCTACAGAATATTAAAATCATCCATCTTTGCTAACTGCATTGGAGCAAAAATGGGACAAAAAACAAAATAAAAATGTGAAATTATCACTTATCTTTTCGGTAGCGGTATCCCCCAGATTTAAGGCAGGAGGAATATGCTCATGTTGGATTTATAATACGTTTATATCCTTGAAAGTCATGGGAAAGTGCTCATTCTCAATGCATAGTATGTTCATGTTTGTTTTTTCTTGCAGCTATGGGTCCTATGGTGGTGGAGGTGGTGGAGGAGGTGGTGCTAACCAGGGCTACGGTCAGTCTTCTGGACAGAGTTACAGCCAGCAGGGCTACGGAGGCTACAACCAGGGCTCTGACAGCAGCCCCGGCTCCTACAGCCAGGGAGGATACGGCAGCTATGGTCAGCCCCCGTCAGGTAGACGAAGACTCAATAACTGTTCAAAACCTCACAGTCAGTCCGTCAGTCACACGTTGTTGTGTAGTAAACTTTGACTACATGTGCTATCTCTCAGGAGGATACAGTTCTCCATCTTCTAACCAGGGTGGTGGTGGTGGCGGCGGCGGTGGTTATAGTCATTCTGGTCAGTCCTACGGCTCTGGAGGCTACAACAACAACAGCCAGCCCTCCAACATGAGCTACAACCAGCAGTCATCCTTCTCTGGGTACAGCCAGCAGCAGCCTCCACCATCATCCTCTTCAGGGTGAGACACCATCAGCACTTCTCTGTTTCTTATTAACAAACTCAACCCCATGATGTGTATTACTTTACTTTCCTTCATCAGCTATGATGGCGGCTCACCGACTTCTGGCTACAACCAGCCACTGAGTGGTGGACAGAGTGGAGGTGGTTACAGCGGCAGTGGTGGTCAGTCTGGTGGCTATGGAGGCAGCGGGAGCCACCAACAACCATCCCAACATGGAGGAGGTCACTACAACCAGCCTCCAAGCTACAACTCCCCCCCTCCACAGAGCTACAGTCAGCAGAGCCAGTACAGTCAAGGTGGAGGTTAGGCATGCGTTTATATTTTTAATGTGTAGGCTTGTGTGTTTGTTTTTGTTTTCTGTTTTTGTGAAGTTGATAACTGACAGAGGACAAAGGTGTGTTCAAGCGTCACAGGAAGTGCTCCTTTGTTAGAAAAGCTCTCAAAAGGGTCCCATTGTCTCAACTCTCTCTCAGGATATGGAGATGAAAGCCCACCATTGAGCGCAGGAGGTGGAGGGTATGGTGGTCCCGATGGAGGATACGGTCAGGACAGCCGCGGTGGCAGGGGCCGTGGGGGATTCGGAGGTCGCGGTGGTGGCGGATATGATCGCGGGTTTGACCGAGGTGGCCGAGGTGGACCAAGAGGGCGAGGAGGCATGGGGTAAGTGTGATCAAGCACTGATGTACAGTGATGCATGTAAATGTTTTCCTCACCTCCGGTTAAAAAAAAATAACAGCAAGCTGCAATCGTAGCTACATGCTAAAGCAAATGAGCGGTGTGTGCTGATGGGACAACATTTCCCTCCCGCTTGCTTTTGAGAAAAATGAATCCTGGGGATTCTCAAATTGCCACAAAGCAATTAAACGTGTTGTGTCTGCAGTGACGACTGCACAAACGTACTGGACTGTAACACAGAGAAAAGCTATGTGTCAGTATTATACGGGGAATGTCTCATCAATGAGCTACTTCTTTGTACGTTATAATTAAACTGAGTGATTTTTAATCAGTTAATTACTTAATCACATGCAAACTGAAACATGAGAGAATTCTTAATGATAAATACGTAATTTGTCTGAATTCTCTGAACTAATGTGGTGATCAGGGCCTGACACTTTCATATCCCAACGAGCAAATGTGCTCCCGAGTTGAAACATTAGCAGTGGATTTAGAATATAAGGGGGTTAAAGACAATGTGTCAAATTATCTTTTCTTTTTCTGAAAAAAGGAGAACAAGGAGAGGTTTAAAAGCAAAATAATTCAGTTTATTAAAAAAGATTCAGCTTCAAAGTGTATTAAATAATTCTATAGTTATTCTAT
Source organism: Sparus aurata (assembly GCF_900880675.1). Classification (NCBI taxonomy): domain Eukaryota; kingdom Metazoa; phylum Chordata; class Actinopteri; order Spariformes; family Sparidae; genus Sparus; species Sparus aurata. Next base: position 28,791,182 of record NC_044209.1, read on the forward strand.
ATACAGTACTCTGGTTCCTACATGTTATCAATAGTAAAATTAAGCACTTTTAGAGCATTTTCAAGGTGCATTTCAAAGCTTTTCCAACACCTTACAGCTCTGGCAGATTAGGTATTACATACAGACAAAATGATTATTTGTCTTCCATCACATTCAGTCAGATGTTTGTGCTGCAAACAACCACGATTATGTTTTGACATGGCAGAAGGTTGACAAATTACAGGAAAACAAAAAGTGACATGTTTGTAAATGTGTCACGTGTCTGTTAGTGCACTCGGCATCCTGAACGCCCCGAGTGAACCCATAAAACAATTACTCAAGCAAGAGCTTTGCTATGAAATGAATGAAGTTGCTATTTTAAGCTGTTTCAGCTTCAGCTTTATCCTCAATGTTCACTGAGGTCTTTGTGCCCTGAAGCTGCTCCTCCACCACCGCCTGGTCACTTCAGCTCCCCTGTTATACATTTCATCTGTGAGAACCTTTAGTGTGTGAAGCAGAACCTCCACTCACTCATTTGTGCAGTATTTTATATTTGGTTTGCTTAGAATCGTTTGTTTAAACCACATAAAGGAGATAAACCATAAACGCAATATCAAATCAAATCAAATCCATTTTTATTTATATAGCCCAGAATCACAATCACATTCCCTCAATGGGCTTTACAATCTGTACAGTGAACAACATCCTCTGTCCTTAGACCCTCGATTCGAGTGAGGAAAAACTTCACAAAAGCCCTTTTAACAGGGTGAAAAAAAAACAATGGAAGAAACCTGAAGAGCCACAGAGGAGGGATCCCTCTTCCAGGACGGACAGACATGCAATAGATGTCGCATGTACAGAAAAGAGCAACAAGTCACAGTTTACAAGTTACATATTCAAATCAACATGACATGATACCACTTGCATGTGAAACATGTTGTCAGGCCGACTGGATGTCCACACACTGAACCTATTCTTATCTCTGATAGTTGATCTGAAAGCTGAGATGCCAAGAGCTCAAAAAAAGAAACCTGGGCTCTGGGTTCAGACACAACATGAGGGCAGTGTTTTAAATGACGAGCTGAGTCCGTAAACTGGGAACATTCGTGGTTGACATGTAAGATACACCCGGGGTTTGGAGTCTGCTGTGGAAGGTCCCTGTGGCTGAATGCTGGTCAGATATCATATCCTCAGAGACTTCATTATGATAATTATCACCAAAAGCAAGAGGGCAGTTGTGTGACTAATAAAAAGCATTTAAAATTGATCCTCGAAGAAAGTGCTACAACATCACCCAGGAGAAGTCGCTGCTTTGGGTGCAGCAGTTCAGTTATGGCCTTCTCCCTTAATTAGCTTTAATCTTTGCTTCTGTTGGAAATCTTACAAAGTACACTGTTGTTATGATACATGACCCCTCGCTCACTGTCAGTCATGAGGAAAGTTCTTTTCCAATGATTCTTTACAATAACAGAAAGACAAAATGTGGGAAGGAATGATGGAAAAGTGAACATTTCAAAATGTAACTTACAGGCTCAGACAGTAAACTTGTGTTAAAGCTTGTGATAGCAATAATCTGCACTACTGAAGTGCCTCATTGTAAATGTTCTACAAAAAGAGACAACAACAACAACTACCAAAAATCCCTGTTTACACTGAAGTGGAACATTAACTATATGATGGTGGTATTTCATGGGGATCTGGTTGTATCATTAATTGTTAATCCCTTGTGGGGAAAATTGCGTTGTATACGGTGCATGGTGGTGTTGCTGCAGGCTCCTCTACAGTCAGTCTGTTTTACAATACTTAATATAAAATATTTGTCCTGTTAGAGGTTGTGATCCTATATTATAAACACACAAAAAAACAAAAATGTGCTTGGTACTCTCTCGCGCTTGAACAAAGAGATTGTAAAAGGACAAAATACAGGTCCCACACTTTTACTCCATATTTTTTACAGAAATTGCGTTATGACCTGCATGAGATCCAGGTTATAAACAGAAGCGACACAATGTGCTTTCAAAAACTACTTTGTGATTAGAGAAGAATTTGATCATTTTAATTTAGTAAACTTAAGCAGACTGAGCCAACTTAAGAAAGAAACATTAATAAATACAGAGAAATTGATCGATAAACCCAAGAAATCCCAGAACAAAAATATTACAGAACATACCAACACTGAATGAGTAAAGCTTTGAAGCAGACACTGGTAAGTTGATGTTTTTGTATTTCTTGTAGTGGGTTCTTGTAGTTTGTAAGGTCATAATGTTGGTGATGAGGTCACAGACAAACTAGTTTGTCATTTCATTGTATGTTCTCTCATCCATTACAGACTATATTTAAATCACCTTCCCCACCATTACGATAATTAGAACTCCGTCACAGTAGTGTCCTTTAGTAGGCAGACGACACAAAGCATTTATTTATCAGCCATCGCGTTGCTCAACATGAAATGAACAGTCAAAATCATCTTTGATCTGGTGTAAGATTTAATAATGGAGGAACATGTGTGATTAAACAAGTGACTGGAGCTTGTGTCCTTCCACACTTCCATAGTTATCATGACATGTCTGTACTGTTTATAAAAGGCACAGTATGAGAAAAGTGTAAATTAAAGGGCCATCCACACCAACAACTGTAACTAAAACGATAACTATTGTAGGGCCCTATGATTTCGCTGACGGAATCGCGGAATTGGCCGATTAAAACGGAATCTATTGTTAAACGCGGAATATCGCGGAATTTGACATAATTTCACTGAAATGCTGTTTTCGTGTGGAAGAGGAACGTATGTCTGAGGAAAACTGCGTGGAGGGAAGCAAATCTGGGTGACACAACAAGTCCCCACCCCCCCTTCAAAACAATGTACGCATGGCGAAGCGGCTGCTCACGGCTCCGTCTTCATCGGCGAAAAAACTGAGAGACTCGACATTAACCCCTCAGTACAGAGCCGAGCAGCTCCCGAACGACTTGTATGTGTCAGGTGAACTGTTGTTTTGCAAAGAAGCAGACCTGAGAAATCATAATTAAAGTTGTAATGTGAGAGAGTTAGCCACCTGTCCGATTCATATTAACGGCATATCACCAGAGTGACTGCTAACTGCTGCTAACAGTAGCTGCTGTTAGCGAGCTAGCCCCGTTAGCCACAGCCCTGTTAGCTGACTCTGCCTGGGCTGGGAGCTCAGAGGACAGGGGGAGGGTTGGTGTTTTCACTGTATAATTCACAGTATAATTTCTCATTTTGTTGGTCATCTTTGCTAATTTTTTGAATATTTACAACTTAAATTCAGAACAATTTTGGTATGCAAACATTTACTGGATCTGCCTGAGAGCTGACCATGTTTTTATCCAATGAAACCCAAATGAAACCCACAAAGCACTTTAGTGTACTCTGCAGTACAGTACTGAGGAAATGTGTTTGTCACCTCAATAAATTTAAGGTAATTTCTATTTAATTTGTGTACATCTTGTCATTTACATTAAAGAAACACTGTTTTAGTAGTAAAATAAGAGTGAGAGGTAAAAAAAAAAAACTGGACTCCCCAAATTTAAATGGAAAAAACGGAATTCCCAAAAATTAAAACGGAAAAAACGGAATTTGGGAAAAAATCAAATGGATTTTATAGGGCCCTACTATTGCTGTCAGGTGTGAACATTTTCATTTTCATTTATTTTACTGTTCGTCTTACTTATATTCTATAAAAACGATAAGAATCAATCAAAATCTTCCTCATCTTTGAACAATTTATTAAACCATAGCCTCATGTTTTTGTTTTTAGTTCTTTTCTGTTTCTTTGTGGCAGTCACAGCAGTAACAGGTCCTCAATACATGTTTTTCTCAGTCGTCGACACAGCACCTGCTCGGCGCCACTGTTTTACAAATCGTTATTGTTGGTCAGTGTGGATGTTCACATGGTTAGAGTAGTAGTTATCATTATGGTGATCGTCCTTGTTGTGGAAGGCCCTTAACTCTAAATTCAGTTGAAACTTTGTGTTTAATAAAAATCCAGCGTCCACACACTGTAAAGTCTGAAGCCAAAATTGTGTTTTTCCTCCTCACAAGAGTCGTTTTGTGGCAAGTAGACTGTGGTCTTGGTTCTGCCCACACGCTAACACGCCACGATACATTACCATCGCCTGCTTTTCTCACCTGTTACCACCACCTTCCCAACCAGCCCTGACAGCATCACTGTGTCGTACTCTGCTTTAATCAATCTTTGAATCTTCTCCTAGGCTTTTACCTTCTCTCCGGGCTGGCTTTCTGCTCTTAAGCCACCATTTGGGAAATTGCAAAATTGGGGAAGATTACAGACAGTTAATAGCGCTCTTTTAGTTGGAGAAAATAATTATTTAAAATAATTTGAGATATCATGAATAAAGGTCTTACCTAAGACCTGTTTTTGGATTTGCTGCAATTTGTGTATAGAATAAAGGTTTTCTGAGACCTAAAAAAAAAACATCCATGAAGGGATCAAAGGCATCGATGCTTGGGTTGGTTAATCGACACCAAATCAAGTTATCTGATGAAATGAAATGGGTGTATAAATGTCACTTAGAGACTTGAAGGGTAACAATGGCAAATTTCAGCTGCTTGTGACAAAAAATGACAAGGTCTTTAAACTGGCCTCTTGTCCTCGAGGTACATCCAAGAGACTCTGAACAAGAATAAGTAGGGGTTCAGTTGGACAAGTGCCAAATGATGAAGAGGGGTGGGTTTAACTAAGAGACTGTGAGAGTGAAGGTTACCCACAAGAAATGAGAGAAATCGCTGTCAGCACCAGCCTTCAATGTGTGTCGCTTCTCTCTTCCTCCTCATCAGAATGGGCGATCGTGGAGGATTCAATAAGTTTGGTGGTAAGTGACAAAAAAAACACAATCATAAAAGAGGTTTGAGTTCGAAGGGTCAAGTTAAAAGGAGGGGAGATCAGTGAACATAAAGCATGACGTGAGTGAAAAGAGCTGTTAAATTAAGAGAGGGCTGAAGTGAAAGCACAATTCTGTTTAAGCTGCAGCACTGATTGTGAGGTAGAGTGTGGTACGTAATGTTTACATAGTGAAGCCTCACAGGTAAGACCCCTCAGGGTCGGGCCGAGGGAGGTGGCCTTAAAATCATATCACAAGAGTGTTGACTGCATAAAATAATGGACAGATGTCAGCTGCCCCTGCCGTTTGGCAATGCATCACTCCGCCTCACTCCAAACTATGAACTCTCGTCGACTCCGGGTGTTTAATCTTCCAGAAGCTCTGTCTCCGGCCGAGAGGTCAAGTGAAGTGACGGGAATGATCTGAGGTGCAGCCGAGCACACAGCTGGTCGCTGTCACTGTAATTATGTGCAGTCTTAAGCACTCATATGATTTAAACCAGTGAATTATATAAAAATTCACCCTTCACAGTTGTCATGAAGGGATGAATTAGATATAGAGACCAAAACAGTTTTAATTTTGTAGTGTGTGTTTCTGTTTCTTAACATAGGCTCTAATAGGAATCGACTCACCCTTCAAGGAACTGCAGCTTTTGGTGCTTCTGCATTGTGCTATTATTAACACAATTAGATTTTTTAACATTAATCGTCAGTAATGTGGATATAATGATTAAGTGGGTCAGAATTAGAACAAGTTGAACAGTCTGGTAAACTCAGACAATTACATCGCCTTACTGTAATGTGGCCTTTAAAACCAGCAGATGAAGACACCTGTGACAAGAGACAAACTGTAGAAGACATCACAATTATGATAAAGTATATGTATAATGCCCAGCTCTACCTCAGTGTGATTAGATTTTATCTGAATGGATAATAATCTTGAGTACTGCAGATGTACATTCCTCAGTGTCTTAAAATGACAAAATGTTAAACGGTACATCGTGGCTTTACATGTAGTTCGTCTGCTACGCTGTCTTGCATCTTGCGTGTTTGAATTTGACCGATGGGCGTTCAGAGCATTTGTCTTCTATGAGTGATAAAACTTGCTGTGTTTGATGGTTTTGCGTGACAAGTCAACAAAAATATGGTATGCTGCAGGCTGAGTGTCACACATGAGTGGATGAAACAACATTTATGTTGAGCTGAGTAGTAAAACTGGTTTGAGTTCTGTCAAATCTAATCAGACTTGATGTTGTAAGTGAGAGGAAGAGGTTTTGGTTTTAAACAGTGTGATGAAACAACAACAGACAGGCTTTTGAGAAGTTAATCAGCATGTGCTTAAACTTAATACAGTGTTCACAAGAAGTGAACCACAATCAAAGCCTGTTAAGGCTGTTAGGCCGGGTTCACACCACAGGAGTATCAGGCTGATTTAACCCTAAATGCTCTTCACGACTAAAACGCTACGCAAAACACTGAAATAAGGATGTGTGTTCCTTTTAAGGAGAAAAAGTCTTCAGATCAACAAGTTTGGAATAGAACAACTCTTCTACGTTTAGTTTGTAGTTGCAGTGTTATCCATCAATTAACATTATTGTGAGAAACTGCTGTATCTAATACAAAATATATAGACAGTTGAAGGATAGCAGTGTAAAATAACTAACTGATGACAACCAGTAAAGACAATAAAATCAGAAGTGCCTCTAGATTTTTGTTCTAATTTAAAAATGGCCATGACACCACATAGCCGAGCCTTAAATGAGAACTATGAAGGAGGCGAAGGCAATTAAGTTGGATTGCACATTTGTTGTGAACATACCAACTGATAATCTTCCAAAGATGGCTGTGTGTGGAGATGGTGGAATACAGATCTGTGTTTTTTCTGAGACTACTTTGAAGACTGACTCCCTGAACCTCCATATGAGTTACGTCACATGACAACAAGCTTCTCCTTCTGTATCTTTAATGTCAGGTACGGTTGTTGTACATGACTTGTATTTATCAGGTGAAATTGACACTTAAAATCTAAAGATGTTCATATCAGTCATGGTAACATGGCAATAACATGGAAATCACTTTTGAAAGACAGTGATTCTGGTATAAATGCTTTCTGGTCAGTTTACTGAGTAACATTCTTCGATGTAAAGAAGAATCATCAGTTAAATAACCTCTGTGTTGCTGTGAAAAAAGGTTCACTGCTCTCAGTCACTTCTCGTCTGATTGACCGTCTCCTCGGTTGTGGGAGTGATTCAAATGTTGTGACGATGGAAGAGGTTTGGCTTCGGCTTCTGATGACAGCTTAGTTCCAGAAACTCTGGTAAAGCTGCCAATGACATGGAATTCAGTCTGTCCACTAAAAGCTGATGTCGAGGTTTGTGTTACATGGGAAGTTGGTTTTAAGTCTGCGTCACGGTTGAACTGCGTAACAAAACGCTTTGAAATCTGTCACTTTTACAAAATGACAAACATGGTGGTCACATGTCCAAGATGTGTGTTTGGACAATTTCCAAGAATCTTTTGTTAAGCTGTGTGAAACCGAACTAAACCAATTATTGATTAATGGACAGGTTGAAATTCTACATACTCTAAAAAGAGATGGTGTTGTGAAGTGTTTGGACGTGGTTCAGAGGGTTGGTAATGTTTGTGTGAAGGAAATTATTTATAGCATATAAACTGAAGAAATCAAATTCAGTCTGATCTGCATGAAGAGTCATCGAGTTACACATGGCTGTGTTCAAAAAACAAACAATCAAACCAATGAAGTGTGATGATGTGAGAATTATGGTGGTTTTCCTGATGCAAAAAATATTTCAAGGTTGGATCTCATGGTGGGCGAGCTTGTTTCTTACACCTGTTCCTGGGATTTACAGATAATGTCAGGGACTTATTGTCCTGCGAATGAAAGAAGTGATGAAATAATGACACGTTTAAAAGACAGGATGGTAAAATGTGCGTTATATATTTCTGACAGTTACATTAGATCCGTACACAGAGTGACTAGAAACGTTACCTGTCCAGTTTTGGTTTGGAAGAAGAAGACTTTTTAGTATGTTTTTTATGTTTATGTGTTTTATCATTTGTTCTTTTCCACAACTAATTTCTGTTTCCTTGCCCTCTCAAGGACCAAGAGAGCCGGGACATGGAGGGCCGGGCTTCAGTAAGTTTTGTACTTTTTTATTCTCTCTCTGCCGGCAACAGCACCCAGTACTTTTAGCCATTCATGTGACGTTTGACAGAACACTGGCTATGCGAGTTCTCATCAAGGTGATTGATAACTGGGTGGGTACCATTCACATTTGAACTGGTACAGGAACAGGAACTTGACTTTCAGTACCCAACAGTAGCTCTTTGTGGTGGCTTAGTGATGGCGGACGCTTGTAAAAATGCGAGGCTATTGTCCACCAAGACAAAAAAAGACCAGTTGTCTTTAGCAACAAATTCTGGAACTCGCTTAGACATTACCTGACATGATATCTTCAATATGGCAAGTTTTTCCTTACTTGAATTGATAGAGGTTGTCGTTCACTGTATCTGAGGTTGTTGATGAAATCCTTAGAGTCTCTTACAACCTGGTTGTCCAAAACGAGCAAAAATGCTAAGCTAATGTCAACCCAGACAGTAAAAAGAGCTCAGTTATTTAACAACAATTCATCTTACTGGCAAATTAATTTCCTGAAGATGTTGGTGAAGTTGTTGGTGCCTTGTTTAAAGGTTTGTTGTCCGTGGATGGAACAACCCTATTTGGCCCAAAAAGATAATTTAATGCTGCTTTTATGCCAAGTTAAGGACTAAAATCAACTTTCTTTTAGTGTGAGTCGGTTACTGTAGGTCGCACAGTGAACCACTCAGTCGTAGTTAAACGTTTAAACGGTTACCTGCCCGGTGTTATCTTCTTGTTGCTCTGCTAACATCGTCCTGTTATCCTCCAACAGTGCAAGACCAGGATAACTCTGATAATAACACCATCTTTGTGCAAGGCCTGGGAGACGACTTCACTGTTGAATCAGTGGCAGACTTCTTTAAGCAGATCGGGATCATTAAGGTATTTATCTTTATACATTGTATTTAAAGTCTGATTTGCATTTCAAAATCAGAAACGTACTACTATTTTATATTGATTTTGAATTAATTACTAATTAAGGTTTTTCAAATTTAGATGACGTTCGAGGTGATTCTACGATCAGTTCGCTCCACTTCCTCCTGACACAAATATCTGCCCACATTTGACATGTTTCTGCACCTGGATCATTTATTTTAAGTGCTATCATGTGACGTTAATCACTCACTGCATCATTCGTGTCTCCTTCTGTCCGTCCTCGTAGGTCAACAAGAAGACGGGCCTGCCCATGATCAACCTGTACACAGACAGAGAGACGGGGAAGCTGAAGGGGGAGGCCACAGTTTCCTTCGATGACCCCCCCTCAGCTAAAGCCGCCATCGACTGGTTTGATGGTGAGCTGTTTGTCTTCATCACTTTGGTGCGCTCACAACTCTAAATGTGTGATTTCAGACAGTACAACATGGTATTTGCAGTGTGTTTAGCAAAATCTGGGTTAAAATATGAGATTGTGGATCATTCTCAGCATATGGGGGCGTTTAAAACGTTTTTCTTTCATACACATGCTGTATACGATTCAAACCTTCAGTGATCACAGCTGCTTCGCTCCTTAAAGGACATAACAAACATTTTAGTCACATTTCCATTTTTCTTGTATTGCATTAAATTGTGTACTTATTTCTCATCTTCATGCATTTTGTGATTTAAAGCAGATTTATTTCTTGCCTGATTCCTTTCTGTCCTCAACAGGTAAGGACTTCAATGGAAATCCCATCAAGGTGTCTTTTGCCACCCGCAGAGCTGACTTCGGAGGCCGAGGTGGCATGAGAGGAGGACGGGGACGAGGAGGTGAGCCTGTTATTGTTCTTGTTTGTTTTTAGCATTTTGTAATAGCAATGTAAGATGTTTTACAATCTCCTGTCTCATTTGAAACAAAGAGCAGTGTAGTCTGTCTCCTTAAACCTGGAAATCAGTAAGCATTTAACACATCTGGCTCCCTCATCTCAAAGTCTGACAGTCTGTTGAATTGATTGTCCTTGAAATGTGTGAAATAAACAAAATAAAAACAAAATGTAATTGTGAAGCTCTTCATGTGTTAAAAACAGTTAGCGGTTGCTAACGAGTGTCTGAATGAGACTACAGAGGTTGTCGGGGACATTAAACGTCCTCACAGCGAACACGGAGACTCATCTACTCACTAGTCCGTCTTTACAGGCCACTTTAGTTACAAACTGTTCTAACTTTTAGCTTCATAATTTATGCTTGGAAATCTCAAAAGTGTTTTTTATCTGTGAAGTCACAAGTCTGTGTGTCTTATAATCACATGCAAAGGTTACTGTACAGATGAAGAAGCAGTTACAGCAGCTGTAAACATTTGATCATTAATAATGTGAATCATCGGTTACACTGACAGAACAGCGGACTGCTTTGGTTCTTTGCTCTAGGGCCGATGGGTCGGGGTGGATTTGGAGGGGGTCGAGGTGGAGGCTTCCCAGGAGGCAATGGAGGCGGTGGTGGAGGAGGAGGAGGAGGTGGAGGAGGAGGAGGTGGAGGAGGAGGAGGAGGAGGAGGCGGCCAACAGAGAGCCGGAGACTGGAAGTGTTCAAACCCGTAAGTCAGAACTTCTCGCTTGCAGAGGGATCTGGATAGATTTATTTATTTCAAAAGTAAATTCTTTTTCATTCAAGGATCTCAATGAAATCTCACTTTTTAAAACTAGTTTATATTTGCACACGCTGTGTTCCTAATACAACTATTCAAATACTGCAAACAGATCTTGTATTGTTTTGGTAACAGCACACATATAATTCTACATGTGACGACATGAAAGAAAATCTTCAAAATTTTCATAAAACTCTCAAAAATGCACTTTTAACACACTAGAATCACTAAAACCTGACATTGTGTCAGGAAACAAATGTTGTTATTGTTGTTATTTATTTTGTGTTATTTCTCTTCAGCAACTGTGGCAACCTGAACTTCTCGTGGCGTAACGAGTGTAACCAGTGCAAGGCCCCGAAACCTGAGGATGCTGGCGGGATGCCCCCGATGGACAGAGGTGAGACGTGTGACATTAGAATGGAGTAAAAGTGGCCATTTCTGTCAGAGATTTATAAATCATGACCATGTTTTTTGTTGCTGTCAGGAGGTTTTGGAGGCGAGCGCAGAGGGGGGTTTGAGCGGGGCGGCTTCAGGGGCCGAGGTGGCGACCGCGGGGGCTTCAGAGGCGGGAGAGGAGGCGACCGGGGAGGATACGGCCCGGGGAAGATGGACGCAAGGTGAGATACACTCACACACGTGATGGAGGACAAACTCCACAGTCCTTTGTGGTGTAAAAATAAGTCCAGCTGAAGTCTGTATGACGATGATCACAGCAGCATATAAAATGGCCCAAACTTGTGGATTTATGTGAGTAAATATTCTACAGATGTATTACATTGAGTGCAACTTTGACTTTTTACAAATGCACAAATAAGTTGGTGTTGACAAAGCTGACCGGAGAGCAGGACAGGCCAGAATGGAGGAAGCTGTCGTATCTCACCAGCTGTGTGACACCATCCAGTTTTATTAAAGCTCCTCTGTCAGAATATAATAATATTACAGGGTTTTCCCTGCCATTATACGGCTTAGGCGCGGCGCCCAAGCGTTTTTGCCTCCCACCTAAGCAGGGTTCTCCCCAGACGGTGGAACAGCGCCGTTACGCTGCTATACCGCTAGGTCAGCGGTGCTATACTCCGTGCGTGACGGCCCCCGTCCCCCGGCTGACGGAGTTGGTGACCGTCTGTCCGTGTCTCCCCCGCCCCCGGACTGACGTTGACGAATGTTCTAAGTAGGGTTAGAGTGAGGTGAGTTTTGTGACACTATACTGAATATTAATGTTATTGAATATTTCTCCCAATAGAAATTCCCCAAAATTATGGCAAAGCACATTTTTTCCAAACAAAAAATTGTAGAATAACCAGCAGGAGACCACTGATGTGTGGAGTGATTTTGGTGGCACTACACTCTGAATAATAGTGAAGTTATTGAATTTTTTTGTAGTTTCTCTTTTCAGTGTTGCACTTTGTAGACGGTCCCTGCGCCCTCGTCTCACAGACGGCTGACCATACAGACCAGAGTTAATGTCCAGATGCTCGTTTAGATTAACATACGGTTGTAGCTCGTTGTCTTCCTCACTACGGTAGGAAAGAGCCGTCTGTTGTGTTTTAACAAGGTTTCACTTATGAGTTATTGATCCGGGAAGTTCGAATCTGTGAATATATTTCCAACTTTACCGGACTAAATCCTACCACATACGTCAGTTACGTATCATCGTTACGCTGCGCTCGCTCGCTGTGCTGTAAGTTTCGTTCTTCTGTTTTGAGACGCTGCTGCTGTTTGAGAGGCTTTCACGTGAGATCATCGTGATGATGAGACTCCACCTGCGCGAACCGCGGACTCACTGAAGTTACTGTGAGTGACTACTGTGCACTCAGGTGGCTGTAATTAAAGGCAAGCTCGCTACACTGACCGGGCCAGGGGCACAGAGGACACTGTGGCCGTTCGATGATTTTTTTTCACGGGGCATCAAGGTCAAAGTGCGGGGCAACAATAGTTTGTTGAAGAGTGTCGGAGTGTCTGTTCCAGCCCCTCCCCTCTCTGTGCATGAAGGAGGAGGGGCGCGGGGAGCAGTGCAGAGAGCTCCGGGTCAGCGGTTTGCCTGGAGCAAGGATCACAGCGCAAATTTGAACTATATCGATATACGCGATAGGGTCTAATTCCATATCACATTTAAAAAATATATCGATATATGTTTTATATCGATATATCGCCCAGCCCTAGTTACAGTACAGATACAGCTCCGGTGACTAGTGTTGTACTTCAACTAAAACTGCAACTTGGCTGGATGATGATTATGTCATCGATGTGTTGTTTTTTCCAGGGGTGACCGCAGACAGGAGCGGCGGGGCCGTCCATACTAACTCACCCTTTAAGGAAGAACTCTCACCTCGTCCTTGTCCCACCTCAGTACAGATACCACGTCGGCCCACACTGGCCCGGCCCGGCCCGGCCCAGCCCAGCCCGGCCCGGCCCGGCCCGGCCCAAACCTTCACCTTTTATAGAACTGTAAACTTTGATCCTCTTTATTCAGTGTGCAGAAAAGTGTCTGGCTGTGTTTTGTTTTTTCTTCACATCTATCCACTTCCTTCTACTGTTCAGTGGGGCCTCATTTAGAAAAACTGTTCATGGATGTTCAGTGGATGTTCATAGAGTGCATACCTCCGCCACGCCTTCCTGGATCTGTTTATGTATCCTGATCCAATCCGAGAGTTAACAAAGTGAATTCCATCCACCCAGCCAGATTTTGTGGAAATCCCTTCAGTAGTTTTCACAGCAGGATTACATGTAAGAATGTTTCCATCCTTAATAAATCTGCAGCATCGTTTCACAAAGAAGTTCACTCTCTGGTTCTTAATATTCTCACTCAAATCTTCAGCATATTGTTGGAAAAGATGATAATTTATGATCAAGTAAATCCACTTTCCTAAATGAGGTCTCATGTCTCTGCAGATGTTCAGACAGAACTGTTGTTAGTGTATTTATTATTTATGAGTTGTTTTGTATTGTGCACATGCTGGTTTTCAAATGAAAGTGTTGATAAAACCAAATAAAGTGTCTGACTGGCTCGACTGGGAGAATCATTCCTCTCTGTTTCAGCTGTCCATTAATCTGAAGCAGCAATATTTTAAAGCTTGCCTCATGCATCAGTTGTCTTTGGGGATCTTGGTCTTCACGTCATTCCAATAACTGGATGAACAAGTAGTCAAAGTCCTCTTAATCTTCTGTCAACATCTCAACATCACCAGTTGCCTTCCTGTATATGAAAGCATTCAACCCTTCCCTCCGAGCTGTGACTAGCACTCCTTTTCATACTTGACATATTGTGTATACAATAATGTCACACCTGATTTCTAATACTGTTACTGACCTGCATGTCTAACAGCAATGCTGCTGGCAGTGTTGACAGGCAACAGCATTTCAGTTGTGTTCAACTCAGAACATGTTGATAACTTGTGTGAAGTCTTTTGGTTGAGCAGCAGCCCCACAGCTCTGCTCTGACAGGTGTGTCATACAGGTGCGCTGCAGCAGCTTTATTAAACTGAATTGTGGGATTAAGACTGAAGTGAATAGCAAACTTCATCATGTTTACAGTGTTAACATTTATGTGAAAACAAAATCTAAAAAGTAATCAAAGACTTGTGGTAAGTTTCCATCATTGTTTCTTCACACTGAGAACGAGAATAACACGTTTCTCAACATACGTTGCAGCTTTACGTTTCATTAGGTAGAATTTTTTTTTTCCTCATCACAGCGCTGTGTGAGGAGAACCTCATGGTTTGACTTGTAATACCTGTTTTGGTCTTCGGGAGCAGGGATGGAACAAACACCCGGGAACCAGCTGGAAATCCTCACAGCTGTGACTCAAACTGCGCTCGACCGCTGGGCAGCACTATTGTCTATAATGATTTTAATTCACTTCTGTTAGTGAGAAATAATAGCTGATTCCAATAAAATCCTGCAGACTTCAAACTTTTTCAAGACGTAACTTCTGCAAGTCAATGTGTGCTGACATGTTGAAATCAGCTAGATGAAGGAGGACATGAGACCTGTATCAGACACAGAGACTGAACAGGAGGGAGGAGACAGAAGTCCTGCCAACCTGCCACCTCAGGTCACTCAGTCAGCTGCCACAGTTACACAGCCACGGTCTGAGTTTCCTTCATCTCAGGTTTCTGGGGATTACTCAGATTGTTGAGCCAACCTTCATCTTAAGTGGGGCCTTTTGATTTACACAGAACAACTTACCTGGATCAGGTTTTTTCAGGACTGTGCTGGTCTGAATCACTGAGATGCATTTTATCACCACCAAGAATGTGACTGTGGTCCTGCTGTCAGCTCTGGTGCTGGGGTGAGTACATGTACAACCACTACTACTACTACTACTACCACTACTACTACTACTAGTAATACTACTGCTACTACTGCTACTAGTAATACTACTAGTAATACTACTGCTACTAGTAATACTACTGCTACTAGTAATACTACTACTACCACTACTACTAGTAATACTACTAGTAATACTACTACTACCACTACTACTACTACTAGTAATACTACTACTACCACTACTACTACTACTAGTAATACTACTGCTACTACTGCTACTAGTAATACTACTAGTAATACTACTTGTCCGTGATGTGAAACTAATTAACAATCATGTTAATTTAGTAGCAGGGCTGAATGAGTCTGTTCTTAATGAGAATCTGTAATTTGTCACATTGTTTAACTTAACTTATTATTAATAAACTAATTATCAGCTGCTTGTAATTTTAAAATCAATTCATCTGACAGTTATTGTCACAGATAATTGATAAATATTGACTTTTGTTTAAAAGCATCTGTGAGATGTTCGTCACGTCTTCCCTGAACACAAAGTGACTTCCTCAAATTTCTTCCCTTTTCAACAAACCCAAATTATTATTTATTTTTTTCTTTAAAAGAAAAGCAGCAAATCCTCATTCGAAGAAGCTGGAACCAAGAAATCTTTAACATTTGTGTCTGAAAAATGAGTGAAAACGATCATCAGAGTAGTTGATGATTAATCTCTCAACTTTTTGGTTCAAATGAAGGATTGATAATGTTCTTTCATGGGTTGAGAGAATTATCTGATATCTTTGTCTGAATGATCAACTGAAAAATCCACTGGGTTATTTAAACGCCTCGTCACAATGATGGAACTAGATTTTCTTGGCACCACAAAAGTGAATGTTAATACAAGTCGCTGAGACGTGTTAGCAACTGAAAGGTAAAGTGGACAGTTGAAGAATTAATAAAATGTTTTTTATAAATAAAAATAATTAAGATTTTTTAAATTGTTCCTGGTCATATTTCTAAAACTCTTGCTACAGCTCTGTCTGTGATACATTTGATCATTATTTGATAATGTTGAATGCTTCTGCTGAATTAAACAGTGAGCTGAGACGAACGGAGACATGGCAGCTAAAACGCTCGACTGAAAGTGTCCAAAACTGGACGAACAAGTAGCTGAAGTCTGTTCAAACATCTGTCAACATGTCCACGTCTCTGGTTTCATTGTATATGGGGGCATCTGGCTTTTGACTGATAAGGAGCCTCAGTTATCTTTACGTGAATATGTTAACAACTAGTTTAAAGAAGAGCCGCTGGTTGGACCTAACGAGTCCTCAGTTGACTCAGAACATTTTATTTGCACATTGTTTGTTTGTCCCTCTATGTAATTTTCATTTATTTCTCTTTCTTACTCTTTGCACTGAGCACTTATGTACTTTTCCTCTATATTTGGTTTTATGTAAAGCATCTTTGAGAGCTGTAAAAGCGCTGTATAAATAAAATCTACTATCATTACTATTATTTAACATGTTGATCAGCTGTGTAAAAGCTTCTGGTTGAGCAGCACCCATTAGACGGTACACGGAACAGTGGGTCACAGACAGCAGCACCAGGGTTGGTGCTGGAATTGTTTTACATAAAAAAACAAAAAAACATTCAGGGACTGATTCCTGATTTGAATGTGAAACAAAAGAGTTACTCACACGTTTTAATCAAAACAGATGGAAAAGGTGATACTGCTCAGGTGCATTTGCTGTGTTTCCGGGTTCTAGAATAAAGTCTGTATGTTTGTATAAAGTGTATTTGTCATATATATATTACGCCCCTTAGCAAAAAGTAGTATACTTGAAGTTCATTTTATTAGGTATGCTTGAGTATAAGTATAGCAAGTATACTATGGACCATGTACTTGTAGCGTACTAGAAAGTATACTAATTTAATACTTTTTCGGACTAAATTGGAACATTTTAAGTTTATAAAAGTATACTTTAAGTATACTTTATAAGGTCATTTTAAATTTACAGAAGTACACTTTCAAGTATACAACAAGTACACTCATCTATATACTAATAGTGTACTAAGTATATACTTCTAGTCCACATCTTAGTTTATTAACATGTAAGTTTATAACAGGAGTAAAACCTCAA